>NC_053112.1:11015069-11215069 GCF_010015445.1 Perca fluviatilis
CAATGCTCTTGTGTTAAAGAATGCAGAGCCCTGAACACCTGTGATATTAATATAGCCAGCACCACTTCATATGAGCCTGTGGAATTTCCTTAAAAAAAAAAAAAAAACTTTATTTTGTGGAACCTTGAAATGTTACAAACCTTCAAATTTGGGGTGGCAGCAACTCAGTCCGTTTGGACTTGGCTTTGAATCCGGAGGGTCGCCGGTTCAAGTCCCCGTGCGGAACAAGTAGGGAGTGTGGACTGGTAGCTGGATAGATGATCAATAAAGTCTTAATCTTAAATGTACCTACTTAACGTGTGTGTGTTTTGTTTTTAAAAAAAAAAAAAAAAATAAAAAAAAAAAAAAACAAAAAAAATTATATTGTGTGTGTGTGTGTGTGTGTGTGTGTGTGTGTGTGTGTGTGTGTGTGTGTGTGTGTGTGTGTGTGTGTGTGTGTGTGTGTGTGTGTGTGTGTGTGCGTGTGTGTGTGCATGCAGCTTAGAAGCCTGTTTCACTGTGAGGGAGGACGCCAACCCTCAGTCCCGTAAACGCCACCTGACCCGCTTCCAGGAGAATCCGCAGGCCTTCTGGGGACCCAAAGCTCGAGCCAAAGCTGGGTAACTAACTCAAACACACACACACACACACACACACACACACACACACACACACACACACACACACACTGGACTTCAGCTGTAATTCTGGAAGTGTGTCTGAAAATTTGGATCAAGAAAGACTCTTCTTTTCACTTTAAAAGCAGATAAGAATGAATTTCAATAGAGATGCACCGATTACAACTTTCTAGGCCGATTCCGATTTTCTTTGAATTAGGCCAGCCGATACCTTTTTTTAATAGATAATCGATCGCTATAAAATAGAACTATATCAAATAAATATAGCCTTGCAGTATAAAGATATTTCTCAAAACACACACGCAGGCCTGTTTGAACGTCAACAGTAACGTTACCTGAAAACATAAACGTCACCACTCATTTTACACACAGTTCAGCAACAAACTAAACGCTAGGGGAAGATTACTACGTTTTAAAAAAAATATATATTTTTAATACGTTGGTTTTGAGCGGTATGCATCCCCACTAACCTGGAAAGCGTTTCAAACCGTAACGTCAATACAGCGTGTCGGAGGAATACAGTGTCTCTTTTTTATTTAATTTTTTTAGTACAGCGTCTCTTGCAGCCGGACATCGCAGGCAGAGGGACAGTCACCGCAGCGTTCGCTAACGTTGGCTTCTTGTCTCATCTGGGGTCTGATAAACAGTAAATTCAGCAAAGTCAGCGTGCCCACCGCTATTTTCCAATAAACTGTAGTTGTCATATTTCACGGGACCCACGGTTTTCATGTTCCACTTATTCAGCCTCAGAGAGGAGAGAGAGCGCGGCTGAGATCAGTAGAGCAGACGGCTCTGCAGAGCCGTGTATAATTACGACTTTATAACATTTCATAAACGGCTGATTGAGCTGCGGTGCGCTGATGTTGCGCGATGTTAAAATCATGCGGCGCCCGAGTGCGTTTGACCGCCATAAAATCGGCATATGTCAGACTGACCGGCAGGTTGCAGGTCATGGCCGAGCACGTGAAAATCGGCCAATTCCGGTCACTGGCCGGTCAATCGGTGCATCTCTAATTTCAAGTTCTAGGAGAAACGTTTGCATGAAAGGGCTGGCTTCTCATTTTTTTTCTCCTTGTGACGTTTTGTGCACCAAAACATCACATTGTAGATGTCAAGCCGAAATTACAGAGGAACATGTTTCTCAATTTAAAAAAAAAAAAAAAAAAAAAATACTTTTATGATCCTGAGGACCGATCAACTCAAATTTACGGAGCCCCCCTGGTCCCACTTTAAATCCCAAAAATTAATTATAACTATCTTGTGGCTTCAAGATAACTATCTTGTGGCCACGAGATAGTATCTTGAGGCCTCAAGATACTATCTCGTGGCCACAAGATAGTTATAATTAATTTTTTTTGACAAAGTGGGACCAGGGGGGCTCCATACAAATTCAAAGATATGATAAATGGCTTGTGAACACCCTGAACTAGTCACCTAAACTTCTGGTAATGCTCTAAATACAGATTCATTCCCGCCTTGCACATCCATTCTCTTCATTCCTTTTCTCTTTATCTCTTTCCTACCTCCAACCCCTCCCTCCACATTATTTCCTCCATCCATCTCTAACCTTTCGTTCTGTATTTTCTCTCTCTCTCTCTCTCTCCCTCTTCCAGTGGCGGTATCGCTACTAACCTGCAGGACAAGAGGAAGAAGTGCCAGAACAAGAGGAAGAACCAGATCACAGACTCCTCAGAGGTGAAAAACTTTCACTGCAAGAAGTTCAGACAGGTCAGTTCACCTACAGGCTGCTGTGCTGCGATCGCATCAAGTGGCGCTTATTTTAGACAAAGGGTCTCGACTGAGGAAATATATTCAGCCTGTTACTTTAAAAAAAAAAGCAAAGAATAAAAGACGACATGTGGCATCTATATATGTCCCACAGTTCCAGTCTCTTCACTGCACTCCCTAAACAATGCCTGCCAATCAAACCGAGTGGGCGGCTCTCTGATGTCTCCATGCCTCTGGTTGTTCTCCCTGATGAAGTTTCTGTAGCTGGAACTCTTTCTCTAATTCCCCGCAGCTCCTGCTGAACATCAGACACATTTCTTCCTGTGAAACAAAGGCTACTTTCTTGGAAATAACCACTTAGTGTTTTTTTTGTTGTTGCTTTGTAGACCAGCCGTTCTCCTGGAAAAGTCCAACCTGACTCATTGCTTTTCCTAGAACAGCACATTAACAATTTGTCCGCGGCTCTGTACCTAAAACGATCCGATCTTTTGTGCTGGAAGATAAAACGGTCTAATTACACCACCGTCAGTTAATGATCTATGAATTATTCACAAGTCCTCCCTTCCATTCTAGGACGAAAGGAAGAAAAACCCATCTGCCTGCATCTGGTGCACTGTTGAGAGCCACATTCATGAATTGACTGTAGGTTGAATCAACATAGTTTTATACACTACCGGTCAAAAGTTTGGGGTCACTTAGAAATTCCCATTCCACTCCATCACAGACAGAATCCCAGCTGAGATCAGTTGCATTTATTTTTTAACCAGGGCAGCAGTTTTCAGATTACATGATGTGCTTACATAATTGCAAAAGGCTTCTCGACTGGTGTAGAAAGAAGTGGCTGATCTTTAATGCAATAACTACGTTGCCAATTATCAAAGGCCCATTCTGTTTACTAATCTGATATCATTTTAAAAGGCTAACTGAGAAAACATTGGAGAACCCTTTTGCAATTATGTAAGCACATCATGTAATCTGAAAACTGCTGCCCTGGTTAAAAAATAAATGCAACTGATCTCAGCTGGTATTCTGTCTATAATGGAGTGGAATGAAAATGTCTAAGTGACCCCAAACTTTTGACCGGTAGTGTGTGTCATTGATGAACCGGTTGTGGAAAATAGCTTAAACCCCCCCACATGCTGGTCTAAGTTAAAGCCGTGGGAGAAAGCAATGTTTTAGTTCCATTTTTGGTCCGTTTGTTTTACTCACCTTTTTAAGAAGAATGCAGTCAAGAAGCTTTTTTAGGATGTTATTTCCTTGAAAAGCCTTTATTTTATTTTATTGTGTATTTTTTTTTCGGCCATCTGTGACTCACAACAGTCAATGTGCACGTGTCCAACACAGAACTGAAGACGGTTAGGGACTTGCTGATAAACTTGCTGACTATAAGACTTCCATTCAACGGGTGAACAGACACACAACTCCAAATTATTTATGATGTTGCTCCGTTTGACATGATAACTTTATAAGGCCATAGTATGTTAATTATGTATGCGATATTCAGCTTGTTGTGGACTTCTTGCATATTTAATTTTTTTGCCATAAGTCGGTTGGTGTCTCTGCAGTTACGTAGTTAGCGTGACAATTTACATTCACTTTGCTCTCTTTCATGCTACAGTAAGTAAACTTTATTTATATAGCACCTTTCACAGACAAGAAGGGTCACAAAGTGCTTTACAGAAGGAACAAATAAAAGAAACAACAACAAATAAAATACAATACAAAGCCATAGGACTTAGTGTCGCATTCAAAAGTGTTCCCGTGTCCCGGTTTAATTTGCATTTTAGAGTTCAGGAGTAGTCAGAAATTCTGTTTTTCAAATTGACTTTAAATTCCGTACCAGGATATGTTATTCATTGCGTTGACTTCTCATGATACGTGGATTGTGATCATTGTTTAGGATGTTGGCAAAAATAATCCATTGGCTGCATGTTTAGCATTTTAAAGTCTGTTTTTGACATTTTAATATCAGGCTAGGCAGCTGCAACGAGGCAATTCAAAGTAGAATAGAATGCTCTGCCTTTTATTGTCACTATACACATGTACAACGAGATTAAAAGCAACTCCTTTTCCAGTGCCAACAAGTACGTAAAATAAATACAACAACATGGAATAAAATAAGTAGTGCAAAATGAGGGGGGAGGGGGGGTTAGGTGCACAGTTCTGAGACACTATACATATCTATCTATCTATATGTATATGTGTATATCTCTCTCTCTCTCTCTCTCTCTCTCTCTCTCTCTCTCCCTCCCTCCCTCCCTCCCTCCCTGGATAGATTAGACTGTGAAGTCAGTGCATGTGTGAGTTCAAAGTGGTTATGGCTTTTGGAAAAATAAACTGTTGTTGAATCAAAATGCTTCAGAGCAGTTAAAAATAAGGTAAAAATATATTCTTTTTTTTTTTTTTTAACGCTCAAATAAAATAATGTATGAAATACAAGCATAAAAGTACCAGTGCAGTGTGAGAAACGCTCAGTTATTTAAAGAAAGGCGGCATCAAAGAGAAAAGTCTGCAGCCTTGATTTAAAAGAGCTGAGAGTCACAGCGGACCTGCAGTTTGTTCCAGATACGCGGGGCCTAAAAACTGAACGCTGCCTCTTAGTTGGGACTCTGGGGACAGAGAGCGGACCTGTCCCAGGGGGACAGAGAGCGGACCTGTCCCAGACCTGTACCCGAGAGGTCTGGGCGGTTCACAGTGTAGCAGCCGATCCGAAATGAAGAGCACAGGAACAGCACGACCGCGGTTTATCCCTACAGCCGACTGAGTTGTTGCAGTCGAGGATCATTTCTTTTATTATGACAACGTTGGCCCCAGGAGTCTCCCAGGATGAAAGGGAGACCGTTACTCAAATGCTAATCACACGTATAAAGTCCTCATGTCCCGGGTGGGATACGAGCCGGTCGACACATGCTGCTGAATTAGTCGTCTTCATCTCCATCAGCTGCTTTGGCAGGGCGCCACTCACTGTTGGTTTCCTGCCAGAGAAGCTCGGAGCTTTCACCAGCCGCAGCCCAAAATGTACCTTTGGCTATTTTAGAGACTGGAACGTACCATCAGCCTCTCGGAGTATTAGGGCTGAGTACTCAATTCAATACTTTTTTTAGGCAACAAAATTGCCTCTAAAGTATAGGGTTGGGTATCCTCTGGATTTTTACGATTCCGATGCCGAACCGGTACTTTTTAAAATGATTCCGATTCCTAAACAGATTCTTGAAAAACTGAAAAATGACATCAAAAGATGTAATATGTTTACTAGCGATCACGTGCAGTGAATAGTTAATATGCTTTTACGTCCGTTTTGGTGAGCCCAGAGGGGAAAATATGGCATTTTAAAAGTAGCCTACGTTTACGGTAGCTAGCCAACGGTGGACTACAGAGACAGTGTGATATTTTCACATCCGTTTCGGAGCGACACATGTCCATATTTAAAGTTTTATTGTATCTGTCTAGTCCATGATAATGTCCAGTGTAAATGATTTTTGTCCCCAGTGTTCTATGTTGCTGCAGAACAGGAACCTGCTGGAAACCAGTTTTTAAACCGAGTCAGGCCCGTTTTTATATTGTCCCTTGATTGTTGCTTTTAAATTTCCCTGTATAATAAATGAAATGAATGAATTAGGTGGAACCGAAATGAGGAACCGAAATTTGCGTTCTAATCCGGTCCGATTCCTTTCGGTTCCATCCTCGGCGTTCAATACTAGGGTTCGTCATCGCGGTATATCAACTGTCGCAATAAACACATCGCAAAAGACACTCCCGAGATAATTTTTTTTTGCCGATGAAAGGAACTATCTGTAGAAAACGGCACTTTAAATTGTAACGGTCATTCATTTTTAGTGCCGTCTCTTATATTCAGTGTTCAATTTGTTTGATAAATTAATGTCAAAAAGGCTTTTCTTTCAATTGTTTCTTCAAATTCAACAAGCAAATTGTTGTATTAGAGCAGAGCCGAGTACACTTTAATATTGGTTTATTCATCCCATGATATATCGTCATCGCAATATTCAAGTTATCGCATATTTTACTCATATCGCATACTCAATACCCAGTTTCAACACCTAAGGAGTAAATCTCATCAGCGTCAGTGAGCCAATAAGCACCCAGCATGCTTCTACCAAGATCTAATAATGTCTGTGATTGGCTGTCTTAACGTTACACGTCATAGAGACACGCAGAGAGACGGGGCTCACGAAGTAGGAGCTGAAAAAAACAAATTGCCGTGATGTAATTTCTTTTTGTTTTATAAATTGGTATTGGAAAAAACAGTATCACTTAGGAACCGCTATCAAAGTTACACAACACAAATTGTACTTTTTTTTTTTTTTTTTTTGAACGATAGCCAGCCCTGAGTATTTTAATGACTTATTTTTGTTGTCTCTTTTGTTCAGGGAACATGCAATAATGGAGACAAATGCGGCTACTCCCACAACCTGGAGCAGACAACGGAGGAGAAAATGGAATGATTCAGTCTTCTAAATGTTTTTTTTTGTTTTTGTGTTTTTTTTAAATCCTTTTATTTCTGGAGTTTGAATGGCCCAGTGCAGCCTGGACAAAGGGAGTATGATGCACTGCAAGCAGATTGTATTTGAATAGGCCCAAAAACATAACAACCATTACAATATGCAGAACATTTTTTTTTAAGATCTTTTGTTATTCGACTGTTTCAGTCCAATAAAGTCCCCCACCCACCCCCGCTGACTTTAAACGTTTGCTTTTGTTGTTCTTTGGGCAGGCTGAGTGCGTTTTAAACACCATGGGATGTCAGTGCGACTGTGTGTTCAGACTTGGGGTCAGCAGGGAGCTCCTTCTTATCAAAGCTTGGATCTCTAAAATATCCAAAATTTAAGATTTGGTAGCTGGTCACAGACTTACTTTTTTTCCCCATGCTGAGTTTAATGAATAGTTGAGAAGCTGTAAATCAACCAATTTAATTGGGTTTTTTAACTATTTAGGATGCATTTAAATGTAACGCAGCATGCGTTTGACTTGAAATGGCAGCAGTAACATTTTTATGTCTCAAAACTTAATCGATGTAAATATATTCCTGTCGTGATTCCAGAAAAACACCGCAGGTAGCAATGATGGACGACTCAATTTAAAAGCGTCTTAGGAGAGAAAGCGGGCATCAGTGTGTCCGTGGATGCGTAGCTGTAACATTAACATGCAGGTCAACACAAAGTGAGAATAACAGACTTTATTATCAGCTGCTTGGCGATCAGTACAAAAATCATCTTCAAACTATACACACGCACACAATCGGCAGAAATACAAAAGGTTACACATATTGCACACGTCAGGCAGTCAGTACAAGTCGGCACCAGTTTGATTCGTAGACAGAAAAAGTAAGGATTTGTGATTGGAAGTGCGTGTGCTGAAAAATTCAGATAAATCTTTGAAAAAGTCAAGTTTTAGAGTTAAAAAAACCAATGTCTCAGGGTCAGTTTTAGAGGGATTTAGTATCATCGGTGTGTCTGCGATACTTCAAAAGGTAGCGTCAGCTAATTCTGTACATCCTGTATGTCTCAGAGGAGAAGAACGTTCAGCCATTCAGTGTCACTAAGTGGGAAATAATCATCTTTTCTTTCTTTTTATTATTTCTGTGGACAGCCATGAGGAAGAGAAAGGCTTTTTCTTTGGTTACAACCCATTCAAAAATCACAGCTGTGTTTCCAAAAACATCTCCAGATCGGTGTGTGTTTGCACTCAAAATCTTTTTTTGGTTTTGTAAACAGAAAGCCTTTCCATCCTTTCTCAGATGTCCAGAACATTTTCTAACTGGTGTAGAACTGTCCTCGCGTGATCCAATCAAACGCAGGCGAGAGGCCACAGGAACTTGGATTGATTTGAAATTTGCGTCGCTCAACTCATTTGCGACGTCTTGTAAAACAAAAACAAAAAAAGTGAAGGCGTGCGATCGGCTATCTGAAGCTGACCCTGAGCAGGAAGGTTCGGATCTCCATTGGTCTTAAAGTCACCTCCCATACGGAGGCGTCTGGGAACGCCTTCAGCAGCGGCTTCGCATCTGGAGAAGAGACAACGGCATTAGGAAAAATGCACAAAAACAAGAGATAATTTGGTAACGCTTTACTTGAAGGTACCTACATAAGAGTTACATGACACTGTCATGACACACGAACCTTAACACTAAAGCGTGAATTATATTTTTGTTTTTTCTTTCGGAAACCGGAAGCATGAACGAGCTCGAGGGAAACCGGATGCCAGGACTCTGAGTGACTGCAACGTCTCTCTTGTAAACTTTCCGGGTTGAGTTCTTTTATGGTGAATGAAAGGCTTGATCCGACCAGAGTGATATGGCTCTGGATCCGACCAAGTAGCTCATCCAATCAAATCGAAGCATTGACATCAATGCTGCTGCCAGTTCTCTCCTTATATACTGTCTATGGTTCTCTCCTGCCGTTGTTTACCTTTTTTCTTCTTCTTCTAGTCCGTACAAAGAGCGAAGTCGGTAGCCTTTGCTCATTAGCGCCACCGCTGTTCAGGAGAAGACTGAAACTAGTGTCACGACCCCCAGCGCGGGTATAAACGGTTACGGCGATTCCGTGACGTCACATTTGCACGCGCCAGCCGGGCTGTGGCTTCTGTATAAGACCCATGACAAAAAAAATGAACGACACTTAATGACGGAAGCGTTATGTCATGAATGTTTATGACTTGTTTATGACACGTTCACGACAGTGTCTCTTATGTCGATACCTTCAAGTTAAGTGTAACCGATAATTTCTACAAATATGGCATGCTGGAATTCTGGAATTATTGACAAGTGAAAAAAAAACTTCAGTTCCCAGATCAAATGTCACAACAAAGCAGCAGCAGTTTTTTTTCATCGTCATCGCGATATTAGTCTCTCTTTGCCAGACCCTCCTCCAAAGCGCGGTGAAGGAGGGTCTGGCTACTCCACACAGCATCCGGAGATGGGAGGAAAACGTGCTCTTATTGGCATTTCTTTAAACCAATCACATCGTCATGGGCGTGCTAAACTCCGCCGCAGCGCTGCAAAAATAGTTGTCGCGAGAAAAACTCCGATTGACAGAGTCTAGCTAGCGGTCTGGATTTACCCTGCAGAGATCTGAGGAGCAGTTAACAATAGTAATTATAAATCCACGAATTTAAAATTCCAACACAAAGAAAGAAGAAGATAACGGAATACGCATCTGGCGAATTTTCTTGCGGCACTGGACAATCCCAGAAGTGGAACGTCAAGGATATAGGCTTGATGGCGTTTTAAGCCCCCAAGCGTCGACTTCTGGCGGCGCTGCGACCGTCGACTTCAAGACACATAACCCTAACCATTGGCTTATCCTAGTGCCTTCCAGGAAGGCGCTGCCTGGAAGACGACGTTGGGGGGGCTTAAAACACCAAACCTCAGGATACAGACGATCGCGATAGCAACTGGCGCAATAAACACATCGCGAAATACACTCGGAGACCTTTTTTGTGTTAAAATATCAGCAGAAAACGGCACCTTCAAACGTAACTCAATGTTCAATTTGTTCAACAAAAGAATGTTGGTAAGGATTTTTGTTTCATTTGTTTTAAATTAAACAAGCAATTTAAGCAGAATACTGAAAAGGGCAGAACGGAGTACACTTTATGTTTGTTTTTTTGAATCGCAAGTAATATCGTTATTGCATACCGCACATTTTTGTCATATTGTGCAGCCGTAGTAGAAACGTACCAATGGCGACAAGAAGCTGAAACTAATAATAGACCGCTCCTCCTCTCCTAAAAAGGAGTCTTGCGAAGCCACTAAAACACCTCACAGTTTACCATTAAAGCTTTGAACCATAACAATGCATTAATGACTCATTATATTACACTGGCTGCCTAATTGGTCCCTGCGGGGGAATAGTCTTTATGGTTAAGTGGACTGTAATGGAGCAGTGATTACCACCCTCGTAGACTTAAAAAGCATCGGTGGGTTTCGGAGTTCACCCTTCTCTTTTCAACCTCCTGTTGAGACCGAACGCCACCCTCCAACACCAGCCAAGTGGTGCATCAGAGACTGGCAGCTAACCAGCGGCGGCGGCTTCCTGCCAGACATCCATCCCTCACACACTCACACACTCACACACTCACACACTCACACACTCACACACTCACACACACACACACTCACACACTCACACACTCACACACACACACACACACACACACACACACACACACACACACACACACACACACACACACACAGCACAAACTCCCCGACATTTCGCTGCCTTGTATTTGCTGAGTGTGCTACTCTATCGACTACAGGTTCTCCTCTGCTCTCTTTCACTACTACACAAACGGGGTTAAAGGTCGGGCAGAACTCGCTCCGTTAGACATTTTTATGACATATTATGACTTTATCATGACATTTTTATGTTAAATGGAATACTATACTATGACAAGTCATACTCAGCAAGATTTAAATCGGGGACAATCTGATCAAGTATATTTTCAATATACTTGACTTTTTTTATCTTTAAAAAAAAAAAAAAAAAAAAAAAAAAAAAAAAAAAAAAAATTTTTTACTTTTTTTGACAAACTATACTATGACTGTTTCAAATTTAATTCACTGACTCTTTTAATCACTTTTTGAACATACTAAACTATAAATTCTTTCAATTTTTTTGACATACTATAGTTTGACATTTTTTAAAATATTTTTTCGACATACTACATTATGACTTTTTAACGTCTCTTTCGACATACTATACTATGAAATATTTTTTCCCCACATACTATATTATGACTTTAACAGATTTTTTTTTCGATTGTAATGTATTGAGTTTGCATGTTCTTTAAGACTTTCTTTGACCCACTCTACTATGACTTTTTTAGACATACTATACTATGACTTTGTTATGGTTTTTTTATCGATATACTATAATATGACTTTTTTTTTTTTTGATGTAGTGTACTATGACTTTTTTTAAGTTAAGATAAGTTAACATTATGAATCCGACGGTCACTTCCAGCTTTGAGAACATGACAGAGAGCAGCGCTGCGCTGAGCTAGTGGTGTTCAACACTTCAGCAGGAAGCTTTAAGTCTGGCATGATCTGAACTCATTACACGCTCCTCGGGCCCAAATGTACTTCCAGCACGTTCAGAGCTGCCATAGTGAAGTTAATGACAGGTGTCCTGTACCTGTCTCCGGTGTCCAATGAAAACGAGTCATATCGTCTTTCCACTGATTGGCTGACAGGTTCAGTTCAGACGCACCCAGCACCTCCAGAGTGGAAAACAGCTTCTACACAGACAGAAACCAAGATGGAATAAGGAGTTATGGCAAAGTATTAATGATGCACACTTCATTATAATTACTTTACTACTTTATTTTTAAAATTAAGTATTTTAGTATTTCTTTTTTTACAGTAAATGATCTATTTATAAAATGGCTACACAACACGAGGATAGGCATGGGCCGGTTTCAAGGTATTTTTGCTGAAGGTTATCATACTGTCAGAATCTTATACAGGCCCGTGCCAAAAAACAATCCTAATTATTTTAAGTTTTAGAAATGTTTGGGTTTAATCAAACAGTTAAATGAGCTTTTTTTTTTTTTATTACTTTAGTTTTTATTGAATTTTCAGTAAATTATAACAACTGAAAACACCCCAATTTGTGAGTAATATATGGGAAAGAAAAAAAGAAAAAAAGGAAACCGGTCCTGTGGGGAAAGGTGATGATATCCACAAAAATATAAATAAAATGTATACATTTCAAGTTGCTGCTTTATCCACTAATGGGTCCAAGCTGTGGACCAATGTCCTTATGTTTTATTTAAGTAAAATGTCTACTTCTGCCATCTTTTGGCATGTAAATCTTCTCTCAAACCTAGCACAAAAGTCAACCTTTCCATTGCCCTTATTTCTTGTATGACTTCAAACCATTGTTGTCGTTTAGGACAATCAGGCTTATACCAGTTTCTGGTTATGGCTGTGAGGAGTATCTTCACCATATCTTCATCGTCCCTCTGTACTGTTACAAGTGAAATATGACCCAAGTACAAGACAGTGCATTAGAAAGGAATCTTACATTACTCCAAACTAGCTCTATGTGTTTTTGAATGTCTGACCTGCAGGTTGACCGTGACGGGCTGCGAGTTCACTTTGCTCTCCTGGCTCTGGAACTGATGCTCCAGTCTCAGCAGCACCGAGTCCTTGTCCCACTGAGTCAGTGTGAGCAGGTGGACAGCAGGGGGCAGCGCAGCCTGCAGCCCAGAGAACTACAGACACGAGACACACAGACAGACAGAGCAGGACGGGTCAGAGGTAGAGCTGGGCCATATGAGAAGAAAAAAAAAAAAATCAAATATTTTTGATCTACGGACGAGGATTAGGGCCACATGTGAAAACATGTATTTGAGTTCTGAGTTTAAAGTCAGAATTTTTAAATCTGGGCTGGGCCTTTTTGTGTGGAGTTTGCATGTTCTTCCATACTATACTATGAATTTTTTCATAT
The DNA here is from genome assembly GCF_010015445.1 of Perca fluviatilis. Lineage (NCBI taxonomy): Eukaryota > Metazoa > Chordata > Actinopteri > Perciformes > Percidae > Perca > Perca fluviatilis. The sequence continues at coordinate 11,027,887 of NC_053112.1, forward strand.
TACTATAATATTATTTTTCATCACTTTTTTTTCAACATACTATATATATATACACACACTATGACTTTTTTTAATCACATTTTTTCAACATACATTTTTTTTTGACAAACTATCACTTTTTCAACAAACTATAGTATGACTTTTTATTGGCTAGTTTCGACATACTATATATACGTTGACTTTGTTTAATCACTTCACTATCACTGTCTTTTTATCGCAAGTAATATTATTATCCCAATATTCAACATGATCGCATATCGCGAGCCCTACAAGGGACATACGCTTCACATTATTAGCGTTAATAACTTTTAGTCTCAATTATTAGCATAATATGCTAAACGATTTAGGTTACCAGCTCTTGTTGACACCATTTGTGTCCCACAGGTGTAAAAAAAATAATCTCCCAGGATTTACATTCTTACCTCTAATATTTATTGTATGTATTTATGTTTGTATGTACCCCTTTTGTAATATGTTATGTGTACTTTTCTATCTGGACCTTGCATATATATATATATATATATATATATATATATATATATATATATATATATATGCACTCACCTGCAGCCGAGTGTTTGGGTGCAGATCTCCGTCGGTGAAGGTCAGCAGCGGCTGCAGTACCTCCTGCTGGGCCAGGGGGCGGTGTGCATCGGCCGCGCTAGGCGGACGGTCCAGGGAGAGCTGGAGGCGGCCTCGGACCACCAGCCCCTCGGGGAAAACGCTGGAGCTCTCGTTGAGCGGCTCGCCGACGCCGCGGACGTCATCGTACAACAGCCGGCGGTGGAGCTGAGGGGGGAGGGGAGGGGTGAGAGGGAGAGAGACTATATGTGTGTATGTATGTGTATGTGTGTATGTATGTATATATATATTCTTACATGTTCAAAATAATCTACAAACTAAACAAAGCATATGAAAGTAGTTAAATACAGTTACTGTAATCAAATTTGTAAAATTAGTATGAATAAGATATTCAAATAAGTACAAAATACGTGTGTGTGTGTGTGTGTGTGTGTGTGTGTGTGTGTGTGTCTCACCATGATCTCCAGAGAGCCATTCTGGAGGCTGCCTCCTCCCTGAGAGCGATCCGTGACCACAGTGAGTTGGTCCACATCATCCTGAAAATAAACACGTACACAGTGAAAAAATTAGTAAAGTAAGGAGTAAGAATATTAAATAAACATGTCAACCTAAAAAAAAATGTCAATTCACAAACCTCAATTATTTAGAAAGAGGGGAAAAACATTATACTTTGAACAAGAGTTAATTGTTAAGATTTCATCTGGACTATTTCTTTGGTCACACACACAAACCACACACACACACACACACACACACACACACACACACACACACACACACACACACACACACACACCTTGATGAAAGCACGGGAGTTGATGGGGTAATAATTTCCAGCAATGGGCTCCGACTGAACAAGGTTCCAGGTGGGCCGGAAATCTTTCCTTTAAAACAAAACAACAGACACACACACAGCTCTCTGAGCTTCTAATCGGTCAATCATGGTAGATCTTTTTTTTTTTATTCTAGAACAACCTTACTTACAGTTTCCTCTAGAATACTATAAGTAACATCTGCCAAATGTTAACTTAGTTGCATGTATTTTCAACTTAAAAAAATGTAGCTTACTTTCTCTGCAGCATCTCTCTGCCATTGGAATCGGTGTAGAAATATTCAGAGGTTTTAATGCTGGTGTCCAGACGAGTGATCACCTCCTTCCCCAGGTCGTCACTAATGGATAAAGAGAGGGAGTGAGAGAGGAAGCGATGCAGTTGGGCTGTGATTCTGCTCTGAAAGTATTGGGTTTGGTTATAATAATTGAAGTCAAAATCCCTAAAAAAAGGAACCTATAAATACAAGCTGCAACTTCTATTGACATGTGTGCCAACATATACGCACTGTATCACATATAAGCACATGTTAAAGGGTAACTACCGTTTTTTTTGTGACTGATGGGAACAACAATCTTTGACATTGGTCCAGTATTAAGCGAGATCGCTGCAGTCGGCAATGGCGAAACAAGCTACAATGTAAGTTATGGGGCTATTGTCCAGCTTGTATCTACCTTCACTAAAGTGCTCGTTTTGCCGTTGACAGACTCAGATTAATATTCTACGTATCCGACAACATTATGGAAAGGATTTCTAAGGAGGTCGACCTTTCTGTTAAAGAGTAAGATTCTTTTTTTTTTTAAACATAAAAACATCCGCGGAATTGCGTTCGCTAAACCCACCAGACTCCATGTAAATAAACAGTAATTTTAGCATCATAAAATACTCTTCATTCAAAGTCGACAGATACAAAATAAAACTATGAAAATCCGTTTTGGTTCGTCTTTCCTCTTTTCCAACCATCACTACTCCAGTTTTGGTTGAAATAAACACATAGTTGACCGATTTACATGTGAAAATATGTTGGCTCTATACACGCTAAAAGTATAGTTTTTTTTAAATGGAGTCTGGTGGGTTCTAGCGACTTCAGAGCTGTTTCTGGTTAAACAGAAAGGTCTTAAAGAGGTCTTAAAAGGTCTATCTCTAAATGGATCCTTTCCATAAAGTTGTCAGACACTGAGGGCTAGATTTATCAAGCCGTTTGCGCCTGTTTCCAGGCGCTAATTGGTCGCAAAGACGGACGTAACCGATGCGGGCTATTTACAAACAGGGCGCACTTGGGTAAAATCGCAGATTGTCTGCCACATGAGCAAGAAGAGACAAGTTGCGCTTTCAATATGCGTTCGTGGGAGGGTCGTGGGGAAAGTGGGAGTTCCACCCAAAAAGGTGGGAGGATAAAGCAAAGTGCCCCCTAATTATATATTCCGTGGTATTTACAAAGACTGTCAGTAAGCGCGCCTCTATTCTGCGGGGGAAATTCTCCGCCTCTTAAAAGCAGGTCTAAACCAGCCGCAATCGAGTTTCCCTAGTAGACCTTTATGCCGCTGGTGAAATGGCAACAGTAATTTGAGCAAGACGAAGACATAGGCGAGGCTGAAAATATTGTTAACACAAGAATCACACTTTGTCAGTGAACACAACATCATTTAGCATTACAGATCAAGCAGCCGTGCAATATTAGAGTTACTGGAAGAAATCAAAGATGACATTGAATCTCCCACTCAGCGTTCACATCCCATTCGCTACATTAGAAATATTGGCATCAGGATCATTTCAAGCAGTCATAGCATCAGCAGTGGGAATATCGCAGTCTGCACTCAGCCATATCATAGCACAAGTACCGCTTTGCTACAGCGCAATTTACGTATAGTGGGCGGAGCAATCTCGCTTAATACTGGACCAATGTCAAAGATTGTTGTTCCCATCAGTCACTTAGACACAACAACATAGGAAAATAGGGTCCAGGTTGAAAAAACAAATGGTAGTTACCCCTTAAGCGGTACGTGTTAAACACACACTCACTCGATAGGCAGTGGTCCTATGGTCCATTCCAGCTCCAGGGCTCTGCTGTCGCCGTAGAGACGGACAACCTGAGACACCCAGGGAGCAAACCACTGCCTCACCTCCTGCACCACGGGGGTCTGGAGGGGAGATGGATACAATATAAACGAATAATCATTTTATATTAACGCGGTTTTCATTATTTTATAATCACATAAAAAAACAATGGCGTAGCTGCTACGCTGCTCGCTCTCTACCTGGATGCTCTCCGTCTTGGCCGTCTTGCTGATGATGAACGGTGTGGAGGAGTTGGGTCTGAAGATGTAGGCCCCTGAAGGCTGGTTACTCTTTTCGTTGTTTCCGTCACTGGCGTTATACCTGGGACATGCAACATACACACACAACAACAAATAAAAATCCATGCAACAATAAGACGGGATCATAAGTTGACTGTCTTTGGGGGGGAAAAAAAAGGCGTCCTGGCTCAAGTTCAAACATAGTGTGTGTTTCTGTCAGAGTGACACTAACCAGTAGAAATTCTGTGTCAGTTTGATGGTCTGTTTGGTCTCCAGGTTGCTGAGGCTGCTCAACAGGCCGGTGTCGGGGTCAAAGGTCACACGTAGGAACTGGAGCACGTGGACAAACAAATACTCCGTTTTCAAAAGAAAATACAAATGTACTATGTCATGCATATAAGGCTTAGAAAATGCATACAGGCGTAATTTACTTGCACAAAGTGCTCAGGGTTAGCCCTTCCCTAAAGAAAATTCATCAATGGAATCATTTCTAATGCAGCTCAATTCTGTAAAAAGACAAACATATAATTTGTATTAAATTTGTCTTTGTTATCCACTTTGTAGTCTGGATTGGACAGTTCATTTAATTGATAATCGCCAGAACATCTGGCGCCGCTGGATTTTTACCAACTAAACTAATCAACTAATTTAAATAGCTAACGTTGTATTGTGTGAACAGTTAACTTCATTTAATATCATATGTGGCGTCATCTTTTTCAGGGTGCAAATGTTCCACATAAAACAAGTACCTTCCAGAGGCTATTTAGCAGAGCCAGCATTGCTGCGGCGGTTTTGTTGTCATTACTTAGAATTCCTCATAAGGGCGACAGAAACTACGCACTGTAGCTTTAAGCATTATGTACCGAATTCCCATGGTGCAGCACAAAGCAAGTGTGTGATAACGCTGTAGTAAGACCTTGTTCTGGATGGCTGTGGGCGTGCGGTGCTGCGTGGAGGCTGGTGGAGGCCCGTCCTGCAGCAGGGACACGGAGTAGGTGGTGAAGCCCAGAGGAGGAGCCTGCACCTGGAACATCAGCTCATTGACAGCGAAGCCTCGGTTCCTCCTCACGTCCCGGGTGGACGTGGACACTGGAACCACCTGGAACAGAAACACAGGGACACTGGGATAAAAGTCCTACAAAATGCTTTAAAGTCTTAAAACAAAGGAAACACACACCATGACTGCTGGGTTAAAGGTCCCATGGCATGAAAATTTCACTTTATGGAGGTTTTTTAATATTAATATGAGTTCCCCCAGCCTGCCTATGGTCCCCCAGTGGCTACAAATGGTGATAGGTGTAAACCGAGCCCTGGGTATCCTGCTCTGCCTTTGAGAAAATGTAAGCTCAGATGGGCCGAACTGGAATCTTCCCTTTGTGACGTCATAAGGAGAAAGGTTACCACCCCTTTCTCTGCGCTGCCCATGGCAAGCTGGTCAAGGCATGGATGTATTAAGAGAACTGGATACAGTGGTCGGCGGGAAGCCCCGTACGTTCCAATGAGAGTGCTCAAAAGCGCATTAAGACAACATGGAGCTCGGCTTTTCCGCATTCTTGGCCCATGACGTCACGGTGGACACGCGCACTAGCAACAATTTGTTTGTGTTGTCGTAGCAACCGGTAGCAACATGCTCGTTATCTCTTGTGGCTCTTACAAGCTTATATAGGTCAATGCTTACAAGTGGTGAACTCATGAACTCGCCGTTTTCATTGTCTAAAATATTATACTAACGTTAAACATTGTGTTTTCGTTGTTCCCGATCATTTACATGCTTAGCTAAATAAACAATAGATGTATTTAGCTAGACAACCATGGAGATTTAATCATTATGCCGTGCTACTAGCTAGCTAGCTACTAGCTAGCGCTAGCAGTTAGCCTGCAGTTTCGTGTTAGTTTTCATGAACAGAGCTCATCCATGGCTTCATCTCTCATCCACGTTACAAGCTTTACAGCATACAGCCCTCGGATGTATCATAAGAGAGAACCAAGGCCATGTAATCACTATGTCTGTAGTAACTTTATGTAGGCATGATCTTAATACAGCCATGCTAGCTAACCCTGATGTTAGCAACTAGCTAGCTAGTCGATAGCCTCACCAGTTTGGGAAACGCTAATGACGTTACATCCACGTAACAGGCTTTAAAACATACATACATCCCTCGGATGTATCATAACTTCATAAGATAATACCATGGACGTATTAATAGAACACATGGTAAATTACAACCATTAGCCATATCCATTATTACAGCTAGCTACATGAGCTCGGGAGAACAGTCATGTGAACGGACGTGCGCAGTCCCGTGGGTCTGCTCGAGGCCATTATGCGGGTTCATCATTTCAAATTTAATAATTCTGGATTCGCTTCTAGTAAATGTTAAAAACGTAACGTTTTAAACAAGGACACTTTCGGTGTTCGGGCTGGTAGGTTGATATACCCCGAAACAAATTATCCGCTGAAATATAGACGTTTCTTTCGCCATGTAATGTCTATGTGAAAAGTCTTTCTGGGCCATGGGGTGCAGTACCACCGTTATCCACTAAGCCCATGTTGGCATATAGACTTAGCGCTCCTCCTGGGGGCTTGGGTCAAGGCCACACGCCCACCCTCCACCTTGCCCTGCTTCTCTCCTCCGCATTAACATTTAAAGCTACAGACGCAGAAATAGCCCATCCTAAGGAAAGCTCATTGTGGGACTGGCTCTAGTGGCTGTAATTCTGCTGAAGACTGAATTTCGGGAAAGAGACTTCAGATACAGAATTAGGGGACCACTAAGGTCTATATAAAAGAGACTTCAGATACAGTATTAGGGGACCACTAAGGTCTATATAAAAGAGACTTCAGATACAGTATTAGGGGACCACTAAGGTCTATATAAAAGAGACTTCAGATACAGTATTAGGGGACCACTAAGGTCTATATAAAAGAGACTTCAGATACAGTATTAGGGGACCACTAAGGTCTATATAAAAGAGACTTCAGATACAGTATTAGGGGACCACTAAGGTCTATATAAAAGAGACTTCAGATACAGTATTAGGGGACCACTAAGGCCTATATAAAAGCATCGAAAGAGCACCATGTCATGGGACCTTCAAAGCTGAATTCTGTCAGATCGGGATTATTTTATGAAATCCTGTCATCCCTTAATACTAATAATGTTTATTACTGATGAGGATTTAAATGATCATACTGCACTTTTGGAATCTTACAGTATGACATTTTATTAAAATTTCTACTATAGCAACCATTCCAAAAAAAATGACATGTCTCAATGTTGCCAGGCAGATGATAGGATTACTAACTAAAAACGTTCATTAGAGTTTAAAACTATTATACATAAAATTACACTACGGCCACAGAAAACTTCTACTTGCAAGTAATTATTATCCCAAGCTAAACAAAAACTATTTCCATATACAAAGTGGATTTCCTTAAAACGTGTATAAAAAAAAACAATTAAATTGCCATAAAAGCTGAATAATACACTCTCTCTCATTATCAAATAAAAGACACACAAACACACACCTGGCAGTCCACAGATTTGCCTTCAGCATCTGATACGACATATGATGTTCCATTCACCGGCAGCCTGACCGGCCACGTGACGGGGCGAGCGAGAGGGTTGTACACATTGACTGAGAACTGAGAGAGAGAGAGAGAGAGAGGGAGGGAGGGAGGAAGGGAGGGATAGAGAGAGAGAGGACGTTGAGCAATAACAGTACTGATAAATATATTGATATGAATATGTTCATATGTTGCTTAATGTAGTTTATATTTACACAAAATAAAATTCTTTTTTAATTTGAGTTGAATGTTTATTTACAAACCTATCTTGGAAGATGTACTGTACGTCTGCCTGTTTGCATGGACTCCATGACTGTGTGTATGTATACTGTATACTGTATACATATGTGTGCCCTTATGTCGTTTTGGGAAAAATGAAACAGACATTGTGCGGCCCATTTGAACGGTTATGTTAGGGCTAGGTTTTGAAAGTTAGAGGTGGTAGTTGTTTGTGGAATTAATTTGGTAGTGGGATCCCCACAATAATAGCAAGCGAAGCGAGTGTGTGTGTGTGTGTGTGTGTAACCTTTTTGCTGGACTCGGTGAGAGGACACACACTGATGTTGAGGTTGTCACAGTAGATTCGCTTAGCAGACGAGCCACTCAGAGCACTCAGACTGTTACTCACCAAAACCTGGGAGAGAAATTAAAGTCAGAAATAAAAAAATAAAAAAAGCAGGTGCGTTATGTCCTCCACAATCATCATCGAAAACAAACAAAAACAATGGACATAAAAAAGGACACAACAGCTCAACAACTGGCTTGGCAGAAAGTTACATTCCAGTTGGGTTGATAAGTCCCAAAACACACAACTGCAGCGGGATCCAAATGAACCTTTTTTATTAAAAACAATGCTTTCTACCAAACCTACAAGATTACAGTATGTTGAGCAACGTGATGCCGCGTGGAACTTCAAATACCTGACAACGTTGCCAGCCGTTAGCTAGCCTCCGGGCGTAGTCGTTGGCTACGTGTTGCTTCTCTGTGCCTGACACCGCGTCATGGTGCTGAGCCACCGCCATGGCTTTCTCTATGAAAACAAAAGCACAAACAAGTAGCTGTCAGTCAGTCCTGTCTGCTCTCCAGTCACGTATATTAATTAACACCATTGTGACATTTATCTCTGCACGATCACGGAAGGCTTGTATCATGTGGACGCGCAGACAGTTTTGTTGTCATTGCTTAGAATTCCTCATTGGGGCGACAGAAACTATGCACTATAGCTTTAAATCGAATATAAAAAGGTACCACTAAAAAAAGAACGACAACACGTTTTTACTGAGATTTTCTTTCAACGAACACAAAAAAGTGTTTCGAGTGTGGCTTTCGCGATATGTCGTAGCTTTTCGCGATGCGTTTATTGCGCCAGTTGATATTGTAATGATGATAACCAAAACGATATATTGTGCAGCCCTAACAATTATTACAGGACAGTTAGGATATACGTGGTGATCTTCCTACCAGGTATAAAATGTGACCACTAGATACAAACACAACACAAAAAAGTAATACAAACTAAATCTCACGCATGGTCTGGCTGTTGCCATCCCCGAAGGGCCCCTTCCTGGAGACCGGACCGCCAAGTATCTCCAGCTGGTTACACGTCTGTACAAAAAACAAAACAAAGCCACAGAGTTACAACAGTATGCAGACCTCCGCACCAGAGTACAGATGGAGTCATAGAACATTTAGTACAGACACTCGTGCTCCCAGAGGATGAACCCTATGGACCTTTTTTTCACAGCAGACATGTTGACTTGTCATAGTAGGAAAAGCCCAGCTGAAATTGATAACCGTAACGATGGCTCAGTTCCATAAAGTGTCCCAGTAAGCTATTTCAGGGAGTCAGCATGCACAATACCAGGGCCTCTCCTAAGTGGAATGCAGCCATCATTAATGGGTTTGAATACACCTGTGCTTTTCAAAAATGGCATTTCCAACATTTTCTGCTGGTTTGGCATTTCCAAACCAGCAGATAATAGAGCAATAATTTGGCTTTAAAATACAAGTGAGTCCGTGTTTGGACTTGAACAGTGAACCACATACTACCTGTATGGAATGTAACGATTAGGGCCGGGATGAATATGCTTTTGTCCCGATTCGTTTTTTTCATGATACATGGGTGCCGATTCAATTTGTATTGCGATTTTCATTTATCGTGATTCTAGAAGTATTGTGATTGGATAGTATTGAGTATTGCTAATTTTATTTCCTTTTGTATTTTCTGCATTTTCTGCTTTCGGTCCGATTTGCTGGAAACGGATATGATGTAATCGGCAGTACAGTATAAACACAACATATTTAGGTGAATCATTGGTAAAAAATTAATAAATCAAATTGATTCTGGGGAAAAGAATCTATTTTAAAAATTGTCTAAAAAACCCCCCGCAATAGGTCCGTAACTGTAATGTATTTTTTCCCCCCACGCCTAGTAACAATGCATGGTGAATCGGTTAAAATTCGATAGATCGATAGATCGATCGATAGATCGATAGATAAAGACTTTATTGTCCACCTTGGTGGAAATTTGTCTTTGGCTTCTCCAAATCATTAAAACACAACCACGACATTGGATGTTATCAAACATTAAACATACAGCACACTAATACTACACACCATTAAACATAAAACAACAATTGTGCAATGGGCAGAAACAACAGCAGGCGGAGAGGAAGTAGGATACAGCCTACAAAAGAACTTATTTAAAAATATCTTGTGTGGCCGGGTTGGCTCAGTTGGTAGAGCAGGCGCACATATGTAGAGGTTTACTCCTCGATGCAGCGGGCGCGGGTTCAATTCTGACCTGTGGCCCTTCGCTGCATGTCATTCCCCTTCTCTCTCCCAGTCTTCATCTGTCCTGTGGAATTAAAGGCCTAAAATGCCCCCCAAAAAATCTTGTATTTTATAGTGCAGTCATTTTGCATTCAATGCCTCTACGGCATGGGGAACTAAGGACCTCTTATACTATAATAAATATTATATTATTATTATAAATATTCCAGGCACGCCCTCGAGACCCTGAATTGACAGACAGATGGGAGCAACTCAAACTCAGAGTTTAGTGGGTGTGAGGCATCCATGGATCTCTGTCTGGCCTTCCTGAGTACCGCACATATAGATCATTGAGCTGCTTTTGTGACCTGCCAATCACCTTCCCCTGTAATTTTAACAATTTTGGAAAGCTTGTTTTGATAAAAATGAATCACGAGGCAATTTTTAAACGGCCTAAGGTGTAATCTGCTCTCTTGGTGTTTGACTTCAGATGTCACTACATCTTCTTAGTATATTAATTTATTATTTAACTTTTGTTATTTAAATAAAATAAAATTGCAGTTGCACTTTTGATAACACATCGTCCATTTGCCATTTGGCAGCTCATTCTGTTAAAACAAATCGTGAGAAAATCGCATCGTGAACTTAAAATTGGGAATCGTATCGCATCGTGGAGTTGAGAGCATCGTTAAATCCCTACCTGCAGGTTGCTGTTGCTGATCCTCTCGTAACGCTTCAGCGCTGGCCGGCTGGTGAAGTAGCCGGTCCAGAAATCGTGAGCGTCGTCGGCATAGGGGAAGAAGTCATCGGTCTTCAAAGCCCTGGGTTGAAAAGAGGACGAAATTGAAGCAGAAATACACGAGATCGCTCTTTATGCTGTCATTATGGGTAGAGTCTATATCGACGACGTGTCATTTCTGGGATTGTTCAGGTGCCACCGGAAAATTCCGCCGGATGTGGCTCATTTTCGGCCAGATGTCCGTCACCTTCCGCTTTCTTTGTGTTGTAATTTTAAACTGCGGTGGATTTGTGAGGACTATTGTTAACTGCTCCTCAGATCTCTGCAGGGTAAATCCAGACAGCTAGCTAGACTATCCGTCCAATCTGAGTTTTCTGTTGCACGACTAAAACAACCTTTGAACCTTGTTCCACCAAAACAAGTTCCTTCCTGAACCTATTTTGCTGGGGTACCGTCATTGAGTCTGTCGCCTTGCTCCGCCCAAGACGATTGTGATTGGTTTAAAGAAATGCCAATAAACCAGAGCACGTTTTTCTCCCATCCCGGAATGCTGTGTGGACTAGCCAGACCTTCCTCCGCAGCGCTGTGGAGGAAGGCCTGGCAATGCAAGACTATTATGAGTATAATTTTGGCATTATCACTCCAACAAACTAATTTAAAGTTGACACTACCAGGTGAGGTTAGCGCGGTGCAGCTCCTGGAGGTAACAGGACGGGGTAGAGTAGAGCACGTTGACTTTGCTGCCATTGGCCTGCTGGCCGTTGACGTAGTGGATCAGCTTGTCCAGGTTCTTGTACCACAGGTTGGCGTTCTCATACTGGAAGTCGGAGCCCATGGTCATGATGATGTGGTTGGTCTTATACACGTTAGCCTGAGAGAGAGAGAAATAAGAGGAGAATTAATGGTTTCAAAAGAGGCAACAAACACATGAGAATGATGTCATAGGAGTATTTTTAGCGTGCGCCCCATGTATAACCCTAGTGTTGTCTTCGGGTCAAATTTGACCCGTTTAAATGTCTACATCAGAAATATGGGTTTCCTTTTAACTACCCAACTTTACTTACCCAAAAATAACATGGATGATTCCACACATCGCGCTTCGCAAGTACAACAAAAGATAGCATCTCTACTTTCATTGACTTTTGGGTGTTTTATAAAAAGAAATTGCATTTTCAAGTTTCAATACCAGACTGAACGTTGACATATACCCTTCTGGTATTATCCTTCATTTAATCCTTCATCATCCTCTTTGCTTTTTTAACTCAAGAATTAGGTATAATTTCCTATAAATGTGGTTTATTGACCATGAATTCCAAAAATGTAGTAAATATAAAACTGGTAATAAGCTGATGTTAGCGCTGTTTATACATGGTAGTGAAAAGAAGTGTTAAACGTCAAAAAAAGAGCCAAAAGTGTCGATAAAAGAGACGAAAATGTCAGGACGACAAGTACATGGTGAAATGGAAGACAACACAAGGGATAAAGGCTCAGTCCTGTCCGGTCAATAAAGGTCTACAAAATATATATATATATATATATATATATATATATATATATATATATATATATATATATATATACTTTTTTTGTCAAATTAATGCTGATACTCTCATCTCCACAATACCTTACTTTGATGTAAACTTTAATCGTCACTTTATATGTTCTTTTTTTGGTTAACTTTGAAAGCTTGACCATGAGAGAGGACCCAGCATCATTTCCTCACACAGAGTCTTACTAAAATAAGCTAAATTGCTTATCTTGTTTGAGTGTGTGTGTGTGTGTGTGTGTGTGTGTGTGTGTGTGTGTGTGTGTGTGTGTGTGTGTGTGTGTGTGTATTACCTGACTGTTGGCGATGATGAGGAAGCGCTTCACCACATCATGGACATTATAGTCTTCCAGGTCAGGGTCGTCTCTGATTGGTGGATCGTCACAGGACTGGTCCCAGCAGAAGCCTTCAGGGGGGTTGTACCCGTTGGGAAGGATCCCTAACGGGTGGGGGGGGGGCAAAGGTTGAATGGTCAGCTCAAACACATGACAAAAAACACAGACTGAGTCACGCACCCCAAATAAAATATGAAAAAAAACATTTATTTTTATACTTTGAGTGAACTGACCCTTTAAAGAGCCCCTAATGGGCTTTTTTGGATTTTACCCATCTTTTAGTGTGTTATATAGTTGTTTTGTGCATGTAATAGATGTATAAAGAATCAAAAAACACATTTCACTCCAAATGGAGCAACACTTTTTCTCAACTGCCTAAAAACACCTCGCCCACATTCCTGTTTGAAATTCCTCAATTAGTGATGTCACTGATTGAGAAAGCCAGCCCAGTTTTTCATAGGTGCTGCCTCTGAGTGAGCCAGCTGACCAATCAGAGCAGACTGGGCTTTATGAGAACGCAGGCCAAGAGCTCGGATAGAGCGTTTCAGTTGGAGGCACTGCAGCAACGGGCAGTATGAGAAACAGAATATGTCTTTTGAACATTAAAGCATATACACCTATTCTAGTAGACCCCAAGAGTACACATATCACACTGAAAAGTGTTGTGGAATTTCCAGTTTATAAACTCATGCTAATCTAAATTGAGACTAGGGATGGGACGATTCATCAACGTAGTCGACGTCATCTACTACGTAAATGAGTCTACGCAAATAATTTGCATCGACGCGTCACTAAATAAAATAAATAAATAAAACTTGCGTGCAAATTAATTAATGTTATGCGGAACTAATGTAATGCCGAACTACTGTTAGATACGCGGGTTCTAGGGGCACCTAATCTGCAGCCCCACCTTAGCTCTGAAGCTAGCCGAGCTCTCCGCCTACATGCAGTTTTTTGTCAGGTCGACGGTCCAGTGAGTGAGTCAGCGATAGCAGCACGAAAGGACGAGCATGGCGAGTGGTTGCGACCCTCTTTAAGATCGCAAGTTAGGGAAAACTTCGAGACTGTATGGCTGCAGCCTGGAGCCTCCCGTGTCATGTCCTCTCGTCTCATGCCGTCCCCGCCACGAAAACTTCGGTCTTTGGGTCAGTTCCAGTAGTAGGCTGCAGGCGAGAGAGTGGGGGATAAGACGAGGACTGTGTGTCGGTGTTTTTCAGCAGTTGTTGGGTAAGTGAGTGGAAATACATCTAACATGCTAACGCTTATCCGACGCCATCACCCAATGGGCCAGTCACAGGAACGAGACAAAAAAAAAAAAACTGTCCAACTTCTCCTCCCTACAGTGCTTAACCAGCCTTTAGATACAAATAATTAAAGTTAAATTAAAAGGAAGAAGAGCATGGATGTTAAACAAGAGCTTATTCATTATTTTACCTACTGTTAAAAAAAGCAAATACAGGTTAATCTCTCATACACTACTCTTTTTGCACTTGCTCTGTTTACTTTAAGTTTTTATTTTTGTGTTCCTCCTGAAAGTGACTTGATTTTGTGGTTGGATTGATAGCCTACATCTGGCTTCAGGTTGCACTACAAATTCATTTTACTTGAACAGTGCAGTGTTAAACAATTTTTAAAAATAGAAACTTGAACCTTATTGAAATTTGTTTTATGTAAATTGTTAATAATTGAGCAATGGGGAAATAATCGCTCATTGAAATAATTAATCACTAGATTAAATCGTTGGGACAGCCCTAGTTGAGACAATGGTACCCAGATGTCATTCAGGTCAGTGTCCAACATAACCTCCTAACCTTTTTAGGCAGAGGAATAATTCAACTCTGTGTCTCCATAGGTGATGGGAGACGTAGCAGCTGTATAATAAGACAGTGCTGCCTCACCCTGCCAAGGCCATGATGGAAGTAAACACATAACACATTTTGTCTGTGCTGAGATTATTGGGCAGCGGCAATATCTTTGTTTACCTTAAAAGTTCAGCTAGACTTAACGCCTCCAGCGGGAGTTTAAATACTCCTTCAGGAAGACAGGAACTTCAGAGAGTCGGGACGGCACGACACGATAACACATCGTGGTTAAAATGTACTGCCACCTGAATTCTTGAGTTCATTAAATGCTCCTGTGTAATTCATCAAAGTCTCCCGAACCTGAGTTTTTCCTCAACAAGAAGGGCTCTTTAGAGAGTAGATGAAGAAGGGAAGTAGTAGGTGTGCATGTGTGAGAGTTTTGTTACCGGTGAAGAGGTCAGCCATGGGGGGTGTGAGGCTGTCGGAGGCCCTCCACAGAAGCTCCTGCTCCCTGTCCATCATCCTGCGAGCCCGGTCCTGGTAGTCCAGACGACCAAAGAAGAAGCCGTCGTACCCCATCTGGAACAACACCCGCGGGGAAACGGTTAGTCTGAAGCTCAGGGGCCAATATTGGCTTGTCGTGGATTGACAGCACATGTCTTAAAGGAATTGTTTCAAATTTTGGGAAATAAGCTTTACCGTTTCCTTGCTGAGAGTTCAATGAGAAGATTGATAAAAAGTCTGAAGATATGAAGCTACAGACCGCAGCTGGTTAGCTTAGCATAGCTCAGCATAAAAAGGTCAAGAGGGGCAAGGGGAGACAGCTAGCCTAGCTCTGTCTGAAGGCAACAATATCCGCCTATCAGGACCTTAAAAGGTGCTCTAAGCGATGTTGGATGATGTCACTTCTTGTTGACGCACGAAGTATTGTCAAACAAAACGGAGGCTAGCTCGCCGCTCCCTCCTCCTCATCCCGTCCCCTCCCCCTCCCTTCCGCGCACTAACCCCCCCACCCCCAAATCCTTCTTCTCGGTTATTGGCTGGAACGCCGTTTGTTAAGTTTGGTGGTGCAGGTTGGCGCAGTTTGTTATTGTTACCGTTTGTGGAGCCTGGGCTGTCTACAGAGACCGCGTTTTTTTTACAGTGTGTTGAGGGGACAGGCAGCTCGCGGATAGTGACAAAAAATGTTGTAGCCTAAAAAACGCGTGACATCACTTAGAGCACCTTTAAAAGCTCACTAATTAACACAATACATTTTGTTTAAACTGTGTTCAGTGTTCCTGAAGTCTCCGTTGGTTGCAAGGCAAGCCCACAGGACCCTAGGAAGACCCTGCACCCAGCCAAGAAACGGTCCAGCACATTTCCCCCAAAAAAACGTACTTACTAAAACAACAACAAAATAAACTAACAAGTTTATACTTCTTCCTACTCGTTTTCGTGCATGTAAATCAAGGACATTCGCTAATTAAATTAATAAATGTTGTCTCTTTCTCTTTTTTAACCTTTAAAACCTCATGTTTTCAACAACTGCTGTTGTCTTTTTTATGTTGAATTTTACATGCTCAAAATAAATAAAATAGAAATACTTAAAAACCTTCTTCTAATCTAACTCTTGCCGAAGGTGACGTGTATTTCGTGAAATGTCAAACCATTCCTTTAAGATGAACTACCTGCGCAAACATGGAGGCGTGTTCGCGGGCGTGGCCAAAGGGGTCGATGTGCCAGGCGACACGGGGGCGACCGCAGGGCCCAAACGTCTCGTTGAGGAACCTCAGGCCCATGGTCATCTGGTCGATGACGGCGCTGTAGTGGGTGGTGGCCTCGTCGCTCATGCACCAGCCGCCGTTCACAAACTCCAGACGGCCTGGAGGAAGGGCGGGTGGGAGGGGGGGGAATGTAAATATACAGTAGGGCCGACTCTCTGGGAAGCAGCATGAGGTTATGAAACCCTTCCAGTGGAAATGTAAATATACAGTAGGGCTGGTTCAAAGAAAAAAATTCCGATTTAAATCGATTTTCATTTTTAACGATGCAATATCGATTCATAACATCCAAGAATTGATCACTGCCTGTATCATATGAAACTATAAGACCTAAGGAGTCCATTGGTACAAACTATGCCATGCTAGCTGGTCGGGAAACAGGTTAACCCTTGGGTTGTCCTCGCGTCGAATTTGACCCGTTTTCAAAGTTTTTTTGTAATCAGAAATATGGGTTTCTTTCAACAAAATTGCCCAAAATGAACATTGATGCATGGAGAGCAGGTGAAATGTATAATTAGGTTAATTGAATGTTGGGTGTTTTATTCAATTTTAAAGCATATGAAAAAAGAATTCAAATGGTTTTCACAACAGTATATCCTGACTAAACTTTGACATAAAGCAGTCTGTGATTTCACAGAAACATCCTCTGTACTTAACTATTTATTTTTTTAACTAAAAAAATAAGTATAATGTCATAAAAATTAGGTGTATTGACCTTGAATCAAAAAAAAAAAGCTTTGAAAAAACTGACAAAAAAAGTTCATTTTCAATTTTGACGAAAGTTAACGGTTGACGGGAAGACAACACAAGGGTTAAATAACCCTCCAAAAATAGGCTACATTTTGTCGAGAGAAAAACTGGCATGGTCATTTTCAAAGGGGTCCCTGGGACTCTCACCTCAATATATCTGAATGAAATGTCACTCAATACTCACTGACTGTAGAGTCTATAGAGCTGCCCTTTATTGTGTGTCCATGTTAAATATAAAGTACATGTAATTTAACTGGTTTGGGGTCAGTTCTTAATTTAAACATTGATACTTTTAATAATGCACCAGGTTAGGTTAACCTTGTACAACTGTAGAATCTCTTTTATGTCCAAGCTAAATTGGTATTGTAACTGACATCTTCCTAACCTACGTGGTATTGAATCGAAAATAAAATTGAAATCGGGAATCAAAATTGAACCGTGAATAAAATCGATCGGGACCTTGTGAATCGGAAAAAATCAATGACGATACCCAGCCCTAATATACAGTGCTGGTTCCTGCACCTTGGTTAACCAGCTGTTTGACTGTCTGCTGCATGCTGGAGCTCTGCTGTTTCCACCAGCGGTAGAAGAACGCTGTCTCCACGTAGATAAACCTCCTGTCAGGATTCTTCAACAACTGATCCACCACGGAGTCCAGGATGTACTGCACACCCGCGTGCTGAATGTCGTTACGATCTACACACACACACACACACACACACAAATAACAACCTCATTAAAACAAATTCAGAATTTTTAATTTTATTCAAAAATTAGTTGTCAAAATACTTTGTCACAGGTTCACAAATATATTTAATGATACACTTCAACAACTTTTTAGGTTGAAGTAAAGAACACCAGCGTACAGCTGATATCATGGCAAGGGCACACGTTAGAAACAGAATCGGTTTACTTAATTAAATTACATTATTTTTTAACCTAAAAACCCCTGTGCATAAGCTGCGATGTTGCAATAAAGTAAATGAAGATTGGATGAAAGTTTGCCTTAATCCACATCCCTCCCCATACACACAGTATGCATTATATATCATGTAAAGTGCAGATGATCTCTGCTTACATAACGATACACAGGTCAAGAACAGATGATGGTCACCTGCAAAGCACACGGCCGCTCTCACTGTAAAAAGACATGTGATGCACTAAAACTATAAAACTGTTATTACTGTGTTTTACTAGACAGCAGCTGGCTTCATCAACAAGAGACCTGGGAGAGCTGAGATCCCCCCCCCACCCCTGACAAGGACTCTTATGTCACCCCATGGACACATTACTGCCTCGACACCTGACTCGACAATACCGCACAATTTTGGATCATCTTTGAATTTGCACATATTCGTTATTGAGAATAATTGCACATTCATGGTTAATAAATTGCAAAATTCCATCCTCTTTGTTCTCTCAAATGGTGCAATCATACATTACATCACAAAGTAATGTACACTGCGTATCTGGTTGCTCACCATGTGCTCTCACTCAAGATGCACACAGACATGTGAAAACATTGGTCACACGTAAGAAGGAAAACCAATTTTAGCTCAGAGCAGAGGTGATTCCATGGCTTCAACCTGATATATGTGCAGATTAGGGTTGCACAATATTGACAAAATGGGATATTGCGATATCGATATTAATTTCGATATTTTTAAACATATGTAAAATTACGAAAGTTACGGGAAAACGCATCGAAATAGATTCATAACAAATTAAACAAGTTTTCTTACAACACAGGTTTATTTCAACTGACAGTCATATTGGACTGGTACAACATGAATAAATAAATAAGGACCATGTCTACAGGACATGTTTTACTGGTTGGACAGTATAAAGAAAATAAATAAATAAAAGAGAACAGGACACAACTTTTCTTTCACTTCTCTGATTCATTCCGTTTTGTTGTCTCTATTTCTTCACTTACACTTTCACACTGTCGAAATATGCACACACGTCACATGGTACGCTCCATAGGGTTTGTCACATAGTGGACCCGTGTGCTGACGTGCACTAACATGTACAAGTGGCACGGTAACTGGCCAATGAAATGATGATCGGTATAGTGTTTCAAGCTCTAAATCAAACACAACTAAGCCACACAGCCAACGGACGGGACGCTGCGCTCCACAAAATAAACATAATATTGCATAGTTATTGCGACACTTTCAATATATTGCGATAACGATATTGAGTCGATATATCTTGCACCCCTACATATAATATTGTGCAACGTGATGTTGCGATAACGATATTGAGTCGATATATCTTGCACCCCTAGTGCAGATTGCATATTTAATCTCTGTGTGTGTGTGTGTGTGTGTGTGTGTGTGTGTGTGTGTGTGTGTGTGTGTGTGTCAGACTGACCTCCATAGTAGTACTGGTCAACAGTCTTGAGCCAGCCGACGTCATCGTGTGTGTGAGGGACCAGGTGGACATTCAGCATGTTGGGCTTGGTGGCATGACATGACTGATAGATAGATAGATAGATAGATAGATAGATAGATAGATAGATAGATAGATAGATAGATTGACGTGACGGACCGTCCAATAGACATGACGGACGGACGCACACGCACGCGCGCGCGCGCACGCACACACACACACACACACACACACACACACACACACACACACACACACACACACACACACACACACACACACAGATCCAAAGCACTGGACTACACTACTTTATTGACAGGGAAGGCAGAAAGTAAGTAGAGGCATACTATAAAAATATATAAGGAGAAATAAATACTCTTTATGTTCATATTGTCGATAGAATCTCAGCTCCTCATACCAACTGACAAAACACAAAAGAAGGAAGAGTAAAACTGAAAGTAGTTGGAAGGAAAAACTCGTTAGCTTTAGCTAGCTAGCGGATGCTAAACAACTAAAACACACGAATTCAAACGGCAGAAAAGTAAACTTAGCTGACCTCGTATCCGCAGGTGGGGGTCCGTTCTGTATCCTGGCCGAGAGGAAAACATAAAACTCCGCCGAGGAGGGACAGGAGAGCAGCAGCCAGCTGCTGCGACCTGGCCGCCATGTTGGAAAATGAACCGCAAATCATGTGACATTCTGTTTACGTTCACTGGGGTCAGGTGATAAGACCTCCACAGGGGTGAAAAGGGTAGTCCTGTTCCCTCAGTTCAGACTCTAAGGCAGAAAAACTTGAGGCAGACCCATGGGCAGACCAGGCTGAAGCAACTCCGTCCCAAAATCCAACAAATCTTTGGAGAATTTGTGTTTTCTTTCTTTCTATTTTTTTTTTTTATCTTTATATTTCAGAGTTATTTTATACAGAACTTTATTGCTTTTTTTATACAGCACTGTGGTCAGCTTAAGCTGTGTTTAAATGGGCTCTAGAAATAAATTTAAAGTAGGCTACTATTTAGCCTACTTTTGAGGTGGGGACTGAGGAATTTTTGACAAACCAAACTTTAAATAAAAAATATATACTCTCATACATTTTTATAGTCGGAGACTGTGGGCCTCCCCTCAGACAAAGCTTGGAAAAAGGTAATTAATTGAGTTCCAAATCCTTTATTTTCATCAATTATTTTGATGTCAAATGATCTAAGGTGCATACCACATAACCGCACATAGTCCATCCATGGTTTGATTCCCAGCCCGGGGGGCCTTTTGTTGCATGTCATAGGCTACCCCTCCCTCTCCCTGTGTTTCCTGTCTCCCTCCACTGACTGTCAAATAAAAGACAAAACACATGTACACACACACACAGGATTCTGTTGGAGTGGCCAGAGCTGAAACAATCAGTTCATCTTAAATGCCACTTAAATGTTTTGCACAACCAGTTGTATATTGTGTAATCGAGGTTTGTAAAGTGTAGGCTCTAAAAATAAAAATGCTATCGCCCATTAGACACCATCTCAGTTTCTCAAAATGTGATTGTGAAAACAGAAAGATTTTGTCATTTAAAAATGAATGATCTGAGTTGATTGTCCTTAAATAAGGGTTAAATTAATGGAGAACAAAAAAAGATATCAAAAAGGTTTTTGGACAATGGATAAGATGTTAAACTACAGCACAACAAATATTTGTCAGTATAAAAACATAAATGTATAAGTCCTGAACTGGAAGTGAAATCCTGTCTAAGGTTTTGGTTTATATTTTTTTTTTTTTTTTTTTTTTTTTTTTTTTTTTTTTTTTTTTTTTTTTTTTTTTTTTTTTTTTTTTTTTTTTTTTTTTTTTTAAAAATTTTAATTTTTTTTTTTATTTTTTTTTTAATTTTTTTTTTTTTTTTAAAATTTTTTTTTTTTTTTTTTTTTTAATTTTATTTTTATTATTATTTTATTTATATTTTTATTTTTTTTTTTTTTTTTTTTTTTTTTTTTTTTTTTTTTTTTTTTTTTTTTTTTTTTTTTTTTTTTTTTTTTTTTTTTTTTTTTTTTTATTTTTTTTTTTTTTATTTATAATTTTTTTTTTAATAAATTAATTATAAAAAAAAAAAAAAAAATAAATATTGTGTTTTTGGGTGCTAAGTTAAGGAATACAACTCTACAATGCTTCACAAAAGGGAAGAGGAGAGAGAGACTTCTCTGTATAGTCTGTCTGCCTCTCCTCCCTCTCCACCACTTCCACTACCTCCTATAACAACAACAACACTAGTTATGTACTGACTGTCCACTGGCCCACGGTTTACTGCTTTATACTCTTATATTGTCCATAATCTCTTATATTGTCCATATTTAATGCTGGTCTCTAGACTTTATCCTTGCACTTTTGGACTTATTTGCACTACCATCGTGACACACTCTCATAGAGCACCTTACCATACATACTGTATGTGGATTTTTTACTTAGTATCTTTTCTTTTATTGTCCATATTATTCATGTGGATCTGTCATTTTATCATCCTGTTTATGATGTATGTGTATGTTGTGTGTGATGTCTGTAAGCTACTGGGACCTTGAATTTCCCCTTGGGGATCAATAAAGTATATATCTATCTATCTATCTATCTATGGCATTTTTTATGAGAAGGGAAATCTTTAAATGCTATTATTGTGCAAATGAACAGTCTGAGAAACTATACATCCTGCCACCAATCACTAGATATACGCTACAACTTCAACCTGCATAATAAAGGCAGTATTTATCTGTGGTAACAACTCCTCTTGTATAAATCCTTGTTAAGGTCTACTAATATTTTCAGTTCGTAACATAAAATACCCTCCGACTGCCAGTTCAGATCTCCATGGATCAGTTTATTGCGAGCCAAATGGAACAAACTCATCCTGGAAAAACATTCAGACAATTACAAAATATTTTACAATTACATTAAGAACAGAACCACAGTCAGTAAATGGATTGAGAAAATGCTACATGATGACATTTTACAGAGCAGCACTTCTGTTAATGTTCTACAGCTTATGGAATAATGCACTCCATGGCAAAAAAAAGTGTTTCTTACTTTGGATTGACCTACAAGACCTGCAAATTCAGAAATATCATTTTTCAGAATCGCTTGTGTTGAATTTAATTTCCGAGGTATTACGTAGCATAGAAGCAACACCTTTTAGGTTTGCTATTATTTTAAATACATTTCCTGTTAATGTTTTAATAAAGCTCTTATTTTTTAGACTTCTATGTGCCCTTCTTGTTGTGTCTTTGGAATTAAAATAGTTGATCCTTTCCCATTCCACAGATAGTTTGGTTTAAAGGTCCTATGACATTGTGCTCTTTGGATGCTTTTATATAGACCTTAGTGGTCCCTAATACTGTATCTGAAGTCTCTTTTATATAGACCTTAGTGGTCCCCTAATACTGTATCTGAAGTCTCTTTTATATAGGCCTTAGTGGTCCCCTAATACTGTATCTGAAGTCTCTTTTATATAGACCTTAGTGGTCCCCTAATACTGTATCTGAAGTCTCTTTTATATAGGCCTTAGTGGTCCCCTAATACTGTATCTGAAGCCTCTTTATATAGACCTTAGTGGTCCCCTAATACTGTATCTGAAGTCTCTTTTATATAGACCTTAGTGGTCCCCTAATACTGTATCTGAAGTCTCTTTATATAGACCTTAGCGGCCCCCTAATACTGTATCTGAAGTCTCTTTTATATAGGCCTTAGTGGTACCCTAATACTGTATCTGAAGTCTCTTTTATATAGACCTTAGTGGTCCCCTAATACTATATCTGAAGTCTCTTTCCCAAAATTCAGCCTTGGTGCAGAATTACAGCCACTAGAGCCAGTCCCACAATGAGATTTCCTTAGGATGTGCCATTTCTGTGTCTGTAGCTTTATATGCTATTGAGGATGAGAGAGGGGGGGGGGCAAGGTGGAGGGTGGGGGTGTGGCCTTGACCAACTGCCACTTTTCTCATTTGAAAGCCATGATGTCTCTCTCTCTTGGGTTGGCCAAATTCTCTGGGCGGTCAAAGCAGAGAAAGGGAAGGTAACCTTGCTCCTTATGACCTCATAAGGAGGAGTTTTTATTTTCTCAAAAGGCAGAGCAGGATACCCAGGGCTCGGTTTACACAAGGGGGTAAGCTTCGCTTCAGAACTCGAACCTCCTATGGCGCCATTTTGATGCTACAAAAGGTATCACCTCCCGTTAGCATTCCACTGACTAGCATTCATTTTGACGTCACTTGACAGAGAATAACTTTACATCTGAAGCGTTTAAAGACTATTTGTCCATTGTTTAGTTCTAAAGAAACACGACAATGTATGAAAGGCTCCATTACCTTGTACCTCACGTTATGGCTCCGTAGCAGACGTTTTTGTAAAAATAGGCTAACGATTGTGTCACATAGTAGAGGAATTACCGTATAGTACAGGAGAAGCTCGCAGGCAGTTTCGACTTACATGAGTTGTTTAGGTTTAATTACTAATGTTAACTAGCATTTTAGTTAGCAATAATTAGCCTGTGCCTATGTTATCTCCTTACATATACTTACACTCTCCGTCTCTGTAAGATTGGGAATGATTGAGATTTCTCTTGGCACAGCTACCAGAAGACTTCCAACTTTCAGACAGGTTGCTCACGTCACATTTACGTTGTCTCTGTCAGTTGGAGGCTGCGCAGTAAAGCAATAGATCACCGGAAAAGTGATTCTAATAGCCTTCACTGGTCTCCGTCCAGAGCAACGGGGTCTGTTGGTCCATTATATACTGTCTATGGGTGTACACCTATCACCCTTTCTAGCCACATGGGGGACCATAGGCATGCATTAATGCATATTAATGTTAAAAATCTCAAAGTGAAATTTTCATGCCATGGGACCTTTTAAAGGCCTCACACAGTGAGCGGTCAAGTGATCACAATCATCTGGAATAGCGCCATATAAAAACAAAACTTCAACGAGGCAAAGAAAAACACCCATAATCGAAGAAAAACTGTGGCTACAGTATGGCATCCATTCAGATGGAAGGCAAGGGCACTCGGTCATTTGGAAACTGTGGTACAATTAGCATGCCAAGTAGATCCTGGTCCCTTGTAATGCTACAATCAAAAGGGGAAAAAAGTTGCAGACTTAAATAAAATGTTCAAGTTCTGATTCTGAGGTTTCTTCCTATCCAACACCCATCTGATGTTCTCTTATCCATATGAAGAGTTTGAAGTTGCAGAAAGTCAGTTTTTCAAATCTAACCTTGAATGGATATGAGGTTAGACTTGACTTGATTAGCTGTGATTGGTGATTAGATAACATTAGGATTGGATTTGGAAGCATGCAAAGTACACGTTTGTTAGTTGACAGTTGACGACACTCAATGACAGTAAGTATATTTTAAATCCTCCACCATTGGTCACCAAATTATAGCCAGGTTGTGGAGGCTTGTGTGATTTTCCTGACACTGATGTTTGATGGTGTGCCTTTAATAACATCACTTTAAAATATGTAATCATATATTATTACTGATATTAGTTCTATACTTACACAGATATGATGGTCATTGGGAAAAAATTTGCGAATGAAGAAGACCTGCGATGTGAATGCAGCGTTAAAGGAGTAGTTTGACTTTTAGGGGAATTCTTTTTAGGGGCTTCCTTTTTTTTTTGCCAAGAGTTCGATGAGATCTATTCCATTCCCATGTTTTCACAATACAAATGAAGCCATCGCCTGCAACAGGTTAGCTTAGCTTAGCACAGAGACTGGAAACAGGGGGAAACCGCTAGCGTGGCTCCGTCCAAAAGGTAACTAAATCCGGCTACCAGCGCCTCTGGAGCTCACAAACAGATGTGTTTATACATGGTTTTAATATCTTTACAAAAACCACAGTGTAAAAAGAATGACAGTTGTGGTTTTACACACACAGAGGTGCAGAGGACGGTGGATTTTGTTACCTTTGGCGCAGACAGTAAAGTGGTATCAATCGTCTCATCTAACTCTCGGCAAGAAAGAGAGAGGGTAAGCCTATCTCCCAAATATCAAACTATTTCTTTAATTCATGGTAGTCTACTCTAAAGACAGACCTGCAATGTAACAAAAACTCACCTGGATAAAATAAAATTACCTCAAATGGCATGACAGTCATGACCCCATCTGCTACAATATGGCCTTTAATTAGTCTAAATCTGAAGCTAAGGTCACTTTAGCAGCTAACAATTCCATGTCACATGTCAGGGGGGTTGATAAAGAAAAGAAGCTGCTGTCGGTAGTCGCAGATACTAAATATTTAGCCCGTTATTGTAGGGAGATAAACAAAGTATTCCACCATCTGAAACTATTTCCCATAAACGTATTTATAACAAATTCTACAACAAATAGGGGTGAATACTTTTTTAGTATCTTTGTATTTTGGATTCAGACTAAAAAAACATTGTATCACATACATTTCTTCTTGATTGGCAAATAAAAAGAATTCTGAAAAATATTTGTTCAGATTTGAAACCATAAAAAAAAAATTGGATGGTTTTTCATGTTTCCATCTATTGTGAATAGGCTTTTTTCACGGTCGACACACACTGGGCTGCTCGATTATGGAAAAAATTATAATCACCATTATTTTTGGTCAATATTGAAATCACGATTATTTAGCACAATTACTCATTGACTTTTGGAAAGATGTTGAAACACAGACAACAAATCAACAGTGAAAACACCTTGAACTGTGAAAATAAGAGTTTACTTGCTAAACGTAATGTGCAGAATAATTGTTTTTCTTGATTATTCAGTTCTTGTGATCGTTAGGAGCCAAAATCGTAATCGTGATTAAAATTTTGATTAATTGCGCAGCCCTAATAATGGGTGAAAATTCTGTTCTTTTGCTGAGTGCTACTGTTCCACCTCAACAAGTTCCTTCCCGAGACTACTTTGCAGAGCCACCGTTGTTGCGTCCGGAGCTTAGGTACGCCCAAGATGGTTGGGATTGGTTTAAAGGTGCCATATTAAAAAAAGTGAGATTTCCATGTCTTTTTTTTCTTATTATAAAGCAGGTCAAGGTGCTGTATAATACTTTGAAAGTATAAAAACGCTCCAGCCACAGAGAAATGCACACAGTCCGTATTTAGAATGTGTGCCTTTAAACGAGCCGTCAGAACTTCTGTACGGTGTATTGATGTCACAACTATACCATTTATAGGTAGAAAGTGCCGCTACAGTGCCGTTAGAGTCATTCCTTGACTGCAATGATGGTGCAGAGACTGCAAGAACGCAGATGTTGAAGACCCGGAAAGGTTCCCCAATCAGAGAAGCCTTAAAGCCTTAAAGAGACAGGCGCTAAAACGGAGCGTTTCAGACAGAGTGTGAATACAGGTAATACAGGTATATTCAGACAGAGACTATGAGAAAAATGTCCTGTTCTAGTAAAAACCCCAAATACAAGTATGAACCTGAAAATAAGCATGATATAGGACCTTTGAAGAATTGCTTACAAACCAAGGGCGTTTTTTTTCTCCTATCCCAGAATGCATCTCTGGTGTAGCCCGACTTTACTCCACAGCGCTGTGGAGATAGGTCTGGCAGTAATATTTTCTAGTCTTCATATTAATAAGCTGAGTGAACAGCACTTTCTTGCAGTAGTTAAATGTAGATGTGTCCTGGATGAGGAAAAGGGGGGAAAGGTTAGTTAGGGTTTCCATTGCCTCCCTCGTGGGGGCAGATGAGCAGGGTGGAGTCCAGGTCCAGGCGGAAGGCCGGGTACAGCGGCTGAGAGAACGGGCAACGAAAGGTGTGCAGGAGTACCACTGCGTCCGATACGCTGTAGAAGGAGAGCGCTCCTTTCTGACGCTCCAGGAACACGCCGATCCGGGGGCAGGGCGGTGCGGCCACCGTGGTCTTACGGTTGTCGTGCCAGGCAGCGTATCCCGCGTGTGTACACCTTAGCCGCCAAGAGTTCTCGTTGCGCCCCAGCAGGCAGGGTTTCCCGCCACCTTTGCGTCCGATACCTCGATAGGTGACGCCGATGTCGACCCATCCCCCGCCCCTCCACTCCACCTCCCAGTAGCTGGCACCGCCAAACTGGCCCTCCCTGCACAGGACCTGGGCCACTGAATCAAAGCGCTGGTGGTGAGGGGGGTAGGGTCGGGTCTCCTCGCCACAGTGGGCGCCCGGGGGCCTCTCCAGGAGAAGCAGAGTAGGGTGGGCTGTGTCGGGGTCCAGGGACAGACGACATAAAACTGGAAAAGCAAGGAAATCGAAAGAGAAGAGTTCAAGAGGCAGGAATTGAGATTTTTACTGCCCCAAAGAAAAGACAATATTCTAAAAGAGAGACGGACGGACGGAAGGTTGTTGATTAATAATCAGGGAGTTCCCCAAACAGACAGATTGGAAAAGTAGCCATGCAGAGATTTTTGCAGTGGCATAAACATAAACAAAAAAACAATATCAAATGCAACCACAATCCTCGCTTTAATCTCCAAAATTTGAATTGCAACCAGTGTTCAAACTCCTGAAAATTAAAGAAATAGCGGGTCAGGCACATACTCTTTATTGTCCGAGGAGAGACATTGGTTTTGAGTAGGCTGTCATTTAGCCGGCTTAACAGCCGCTGTTTAATCAATTCGCTGATTGATCAAAACTTAGTTGCCAACAACGCTGATAATCAATTTTTGTTTTCTTCCTTATCCAGACCGAAGGTCTAAGGATAGATTGTTTTTATGTGCTGTACAGATTGTGAAACTAATTTATGACATTGGGCAACATAAATCAAATTGATTGACTAACCAGTAGCCATTTAAGCAAGCAAACATGTACAAATATTTGCTGTTTGTTATGTATTGTAAATTGGATAACTAGACGTTTATAAAAGAAGCAATTTAAAGATGTAGCCTTGGGCTTTGGTAACTTGTAATTCATTTAAAATAATAATTTAATTAAGATTTAATATTTATAATAGGGATGCACCGAATCCAGATTTTTGGCGTTCAGCCGAATACCGAATTCACTGGTTAAGATTCTGCCGAATCCGAAACCGAATCCTACTCCCATCCTCAGTCCATTAACACAGTAAACAGATTAATGAAGTAAACAACTTCCACAGCAGTGTATTTTTTATTTTATTTTAACTGTAAAAATCGCCTGGTTAACACCAGTTTTTAGCTGTGACTGTCCTTCCTTTGCCGTACCTGAAGTTGCTGCATTTTGGCTGCCGTCTGTAGATTCCTTCATGCACAACTCATATTCTTTCATGTGTTTCATATGCAAATGTTTTAACAGCGGCGATGCTGTGTGTTGTTTAGGGTCCTCGCCACCACGAGACAAATCGGCATTGCAAATTGAACATGTAGCTGGACTTGAACGGCCTTCTTTTGACTGAAAGTACTGCCAAACAACACTTTTTCTGCTCACGAGTTCCATTTTCACTTTCTCCCAGCCTACTGCATTGAACGCTCCACCTACGTAATCACCTTCCCGTAATCAACGGCGGCGTCATTACGTCGACCAGCGTAGCGCGCGTAGTGCAAGAGTAGGGTTCGGTTCGGGGAAAACATTTTTTAAGGTTCAGCAGAAACCGAACCCTGTCAAAAAGCCCAATATTAGGCCGAATCCTGGATTCGGTGCATCCCTGATTTTTAGTCACACTAGTGGCATGGCTTGAATGGTAATGTTGGTCCGTCTGTAAATCCACCATTTCGGTCCAATAAAACTATTGTAAGGATTTCTACAGAAATTCGGTACATTCATATTCCCCTTAGGATGAATTGTGATAGCTTTGACTATACCTTATCATCTCATCTCCCACCATCATTCGGTCAGAACATTGTTATTTGTCCAATACTAATTCAACTACAAACCTGCAAAACTAATGGCGGAAGTGGGATCAGGGTACTTAAAATTGTTGACCCAGACTCGGTTGAAATCAGTAGCGTTGGAGGCATTACAATCCCTGACCTGAAAGATATGCCTTTCCCGTTTCTCCTCTCTACTCTGCCGCTCTCACAGTTTTCTGGTTTCCAGAGTTGAGTGGGACACCGACAGATGTTAAGCCGTCCCCGTAGAAATTTTAGGCACAGAGAGGATAAATTACACACATAACCTTAATCCTCCTCTGACCAAATGAATTATTAATGGCCAACCAGGCGTTGGTACGCTGTCATCCTGTCAGCTGGCTCGTTTCTGTCGGGACAAGGTCAGGCTTTTAATGACGGACCTGGATGTCATAAATACAGTATGATTGCCATCCATCATTGATGAGGATCCACACTGGGCTCTCCGATTTCCCAGCAGGAATCTCATTATCTGGGGAACTCGAGGCATGGAAAGAAGAAGGAGAAAAAGGAGAAGGAAAGAGTGTCAGAGAAAGGAAGGGAGAAGAGAGAAAGCAAATGAATGGCATGCAGGATGGTCATTCTGAATGGGTGCACTAGGGGGAGAGAAGAGAAAGGATGTAGGAAAGAAATGTAATGGATGAGGTGGAAAGTTTGAGAAGTAGAAGGGATGGAGGATAGACACGGTACTTACACCTGAGGAAAGTTGCCCTCATCCTCTGATCAGCCGGCTGCAGAGACAAAGAGGACAGAGGGAACAGCACCGGCACTGCTGACAGGACACACGTAAGAGAAAGACACAAAGAAACTGGTATTTAATACTTTTAAATAAAAGAGAATGGAATAAATGCATTGAATAGGAGTGAGAGGGTGGGGGAGAGAAACAACAGGAATTGGAATAGAAAGTAAGAAAAAGAGAGGATGAGTGAGACAGAAATGCTGAAAAAGGAAGGAAGGAGGAACAAGCACAGTAATAATGGTTCCATAAATCCAATAAATAAGACTATTCAGTAATGACACCTTGCTAACAAACAAACCTTGCCAAGCATTTGAGCATGTAGCATTAGTACCAAACAATAAAGTCACTACATTTAGAATTTGTATGTGACATTCATTTTGTTAGTGGAAAAAGGACACAATCTAAGTAAAAATCGGTGCACTTCATGAGTTGCTTTCTGCCCAGTCACCTTGTGTTCTTTGCACTCGGACCAGATGGCGCCACAGTATGAAATCCTATCACGAACTGTATAAAATAATCCTAAACACAGTGACTTTATAAAGGAGTAGTTTGGCATTTTAAGAAACATGCTTTTTTTAATTGAGATAAGAAACACCTTTATTGAGCCCCAGTTAGGGGTGGGGGTTAGGGGGATTTGGTTGTTGCAGCAGTGCAACAGAAACAAAAGACTTAAATACAGATAATTGTAGAAAGTAACAGAAATAAATTATAAGAGGTACATAAACTCAAATAATGGTAGAATAAAAAACAGAAAATAGAAGAAAGTGAGTAAGAATATTTCCCAAATGTGGCAAACTTTTAAAAGCTGATATTCTAAATTAGCCGGCCGGTTAGTTAGCATGCATTACAAAACCAAAACCAGCTCTTTGCGTGAGTTAAAAGGGTCAGTCCACCAAAAATTACAAATAAATCCCACATTTGTTCCACTTACCCCGAGTAGTAGGTTGCCCTGCAGATAGTGTTGGTTGTGTTTGCTGCGGTTTGAAGTTCTCTGCACCTCCTCAATACAATGGATATGAATAGTATTTGGTATATTATTTATTTTTTTAAACTCAACGATGCTAATAATAACAAAACAAGAAGTGTTCATTTTCATTAAAATACTTCCAAAAAACTAAAAGAATTGAATTGCATTTGAATGCTTCCAATTAAACTAAACCTAGTGTATATCAACGACGTTCCACTTTCGGGATTGTTCAGGTGCAGCTGGAAATTCGGCCGGATGCCACTCTCTTTGGGCTGGATGTCCGTTACGTCTTGGTGTTGTAATTTTAAACTCTGGTGGATTTCTGAGGACTATGGTTAACTCCTCAGATCTCTGCAGGGTAAATCCAGACACCTAGCTAGACTATCTGTCCAATCGGAGTTTTCTGTTGTACGACTAAAACAACTTTTGAACGTACACGTTCCACCAAAAAAACTTCCTTTTGCAGAGGCGCCGTGGCTTCATCCGGCGCTTAGCGTCGCCCGATACGACTGTGATTGGTTTAAAGACATGCCAATAAACCAGAGCATGTTTCGCTCCCTTCCCAGAATGCTGTGTGGACCAGCCAGACCCTCCTCCGCGGCGCTGTGGAGGAAGGTCTGGCAATGCGAGACCAAACTACTAAACTGAACTGATTAGAACAAGGCAGAGCTGGATATGAGCCAGACAGCGTTGTATCAGACATCGCCCGGTCCTCTTCAGCATGAATAATTAACACATCCACTGTCCCTTGCAGTGTTAAATGTCGTGTCAAAACCTTCAGTCTGGTAAAAATGGGTCACCTCAGACCTCAGTCACAGAGGGCGTGTGTGTGTGTGTGTGTGTGTGTGTATCATGTTTCTAATGCTTACCTTTTACACATTCTGCACCCAACACGTAGTTGTCATTAACTGGAAAGAAAAATGAATCATACTATGAAACGGAGCACACATATGACATGAACTTCCACGATGACCTTCCAAGTCACTGTTCCTTTATCTTTAATGTGACTATTATCGCCACTGTTCATCACACCCCCAACCGGCCACGTCAGACACCACCTACCAAGAGTCTGGGTCTGCCGAGGTTTCTTCCTAAAAGGGAGTTTTTCCTTGCTACTGTCGCAACAGCCCCTGCTAATGCTTGCTCTTGAAGGAATTACTGTAATTGTTGGGGTTTTGGAATTTATACAGTGTGGTCTAGACCTACTCTATCTGTAAAGTGTCTCGAGATAACTCTGTTATGATTTAATACTATAAATAAAATTGAATTGAACATATGAGAGAGTATGCATTTGGAATTTTGTATACTTAAATCTACCTGATATTAGGGCTGCACAATTAATCGCAACTATATACTGAAATCGCAAAATGGACTAGTGCAATATCCAAATCGCAGGTTGGGGGCCCAATATTTGTTAAAGGCAAAATAGGTGTCAAACCGTTGTGATTGAAGTATTGTGGCGCTGCAGAGACGTCCCGGCCTACAAATCCTATCCTCAAGACTAAAGAAAAAAATCTTTGTTTGGTACAGATCCTCACAAAAATCCCACCAGAATTTTTTTCGATGGAAATGAGAATAAGGATACAAAAAATTATCGTTCCCTCCAATATCGTGAATCATATCGCAATCACAACATCAGTCAAAATAATCACAATTAGATATTTTCCTCATATCATGCAGCCCTACTTTATATATGCTGAATTTTATAATCACAATTAGATATTTTACTCATATCGTGCAGCGCTACTTTATATGTGCTGAATTTGCTGTATTTTAAAATTGTATTCGCTCAACCTATAAATGTGCCCATGGTGCTCGTGTCTGCATGTTTGAGTACTTAGTATATTTATTAGTATTCAGTATATCCTCAGTGACTTTTGTCCCGCCTGTAGGGCATCTGCTGTACCTGCGCGGCTGATCTTGTCCACTTCCTCCCTGCAGACCTCCTCCACGCGGCTGCGGAGGTGGCACAGCGCTCCCCAGGCGCCGCTGAATCCCTCCAAGGGCAGGCTGAGGGCTCGAGAGTGCAGACTGGTGGAAAGAGGGACACATAGCAGGGGAGCCACCTGGGCCGATACACAGAGAGAGAGAGAGAGAGAGAGAGAGAGAGAGAGAGAGAGAGAGAAAAACATTCAAAAGATAAATATTTAGAGCACTGGAGAAATAAAAAAAAAACCAAAGTAGATTAATTGTTATTTGACTCTAAACAGAGAATATAAACTGTCTGAGACACGAAGAAGAGATGAAACCTGACTAAATACAGGCTCAGTGACCACCAACTGGCAGTAGAGACGGGAAGACTCAGACAGACATGGCGGCCCAGAGAGGAGCGTATTATGTGCTCACTGCTCAATGGGGGAGGTAGAAAAAAAAAAAAAAGATGCACTTCCCATTCTTTGAATTGATAAAGAGAGAGTGGAAAATACAGCCTGACTTAGCATCCACAGCCCTCCCTTCCTCCTTCCTTAATTCCTTGTACAATTGAATTTGAAAATAGCACTTAAGTGGCTGCTGTCTTTTTTTCCACTGGTCACTGCTGACTCATTCTCCACTCGCATCCATTCTTCCTCCTCCATCCTTGATCTACACAGGCTAATCTTTCTGAGCAGTACGCACTCTGGTGACTTTGTATGGCCTCCAGGATGCATTAGATGTAATGGGTGAATACCAAATACCATTAGCTTCTAGGGGCGGGCATTCCTAATTGGCAATAGCTATAAATGCTGTGATGCTGTACATTGGATATGTGTTGCTCTGATGTCTACGTGGAAGCATCTGTCCCTATCAAATAAACATGAAATGAAAAAGAAATGCAAGACTTGGTAATGTACAGTGGTGGAAGAAGTACTCAGATCCCTTCTAAGATCCGTACCAAGCATCCGGACTAAGATCCTTTACTTTTGGTGAAACCTCCATGTTTTTTTATTAAACTCAAACCATCTGAGAAGTTTGCATAGGAACTGTCTCTTTGGTGGACTCAGACATCTGAAAACGTGACAAGGGCTCCCAACCATAAACTGTATTTAAAGATGGACAGCTTGACAGCCTCACAAAAGGGAAGCCAAAAAATCTTGATCGCCCCCCTGGTGGCTGGCAGCAGTGAACTAGCAAACTAGTACACGTCAGATAATTTCTGTTCTTGTCACGCTGATGCTTGTTCAAGGGCTCATTTCTTTTCGGATAAATTTGTTTTTAAATTAATGATTTGATCCACAAAAAAAAGGGGGGTGAAATGTCATGTTTGACGCCTGTGATTGACTCACTACTGCGCAGACATGGTTACGAAATTACATGATGCCAGTGCCCAGGATATTTTGGCTTCACTTTTCGACAATGGGAGGAAATGGAGACGCATCTTTAGGTTACACGTTACTAGAAGGTATCACCATAAGAGTGACATGACACTGTCATGAACGTGTCATGAAACATTATAAACAAGTCATAACCGTTTATGAAATAACGCTTCTTTTAGCAAGGGTCATTCGGTTTTGTCATGACAAGTTATGGCATACCTGTCAACATCTGGTTTTCAAAATCCGGGAGATTTGTGCGGGGGCATGGCTGCGTGACCGGGGGTGGGTGGGTGGGTGGGGGTGTTACTGTTAAGTGTACTGTAAGTCTGTGCTACCAACATTGCCATCTTGAGTTCAGCTTGCTTCACGTTTTCTGCCCCTCTCTGTTCTTTCATGATGAAGGATAAAATCGCCCGTGTTCCCTTATGTGCTTCTTCTGCGCGATGGTGCCGCTGTGTTTTAATGTGCTGGGTGATGCCATTTTCCCCTCCGTGCGCTACCTTAAAAATCAATGCGACACACCCTACAAAAAGCGTGGAGGTTGTCGATATGACTAGGTAAGATGCATGTAAATTGTCACTGTTGAAATTTACAGCTGTATTTGGATTTCTTTGCGAAAACACCACCTTCACCTTCACCTTCTTCATTTTTATCTGCTCGCTTTCGGGTCTGAACTTTCCGCAAAGCTTGCGCAGAGATCAACTGCGCAACTGGGTTATGGGAAGCCAGGTTGAGGTGACGAACGGGTTGAAAATTGTACATGGTGAGTGCATTGTGTGAATAGGATGCGTTTCATACAAGATCTGGCAACTGGTCAACATTAAACAAACATATTGGTCTGATTATTTATAAAGGAGTTTGGGCCATGCAAATTACGGGAGTTTTCCGGGAGAAATAACAAACCGGGAGAGGTCCGGGAGATAGGGCTAAAAAACGGGAGAAACCTAGGAAAAACGGGAGTGTTGGCAGCTATGAGTTATGGTTATGGTTATGGTTAGGGTTCATGTGTTCATGATAGTGTCATGTCACTCTTATGTAGATACCTTCAAGTAAAGTGGTACCCATCTTTATATACAGTCTAGGGTCCCAACTAGAAGAAGAACAATATGTCCCTCTGAAATGTAGCAAAGTTGAAGTATCAAGTATTGCATAATATTAAACCCAAGTACCTCAACACTGTACTTAAAATGTACTAAGTTCCTTTTCACTGCTACTAAAGTTGTATTTGTCTTTGGGAGAGCAAACCTCTGTGCTCCCTGCATGATGTAGCTTTATCCGTTTAGACATGCAGATTTTATTTATCCATTTCCCCTCCAGCCTCCCTTCTTTTTTGTCACTCTAAAGTTCTCACCCGTCCGTGGGTTTGTACGCTCTCTTTCTTCCCAGTGCATATCCTCCCTCTTTCTCCCCCCTCACCTGTAGGAAATGGGCAGTGTCCTCGGTTTGCAGAAGCTGACTGATCTCCTCGTCTCTCCTCCTCAGCTCCTCCAGGTCCTTCTCCAGCACCTCTAGGTCTCGCTCAGCCCTCCCAACCACCGCTCGCTCCCTTGCCTCCAGCCTCGCTCGAACCTGAACGGCACACAAGTACAGCATGGCTGCACCAATCAAACCGTTCCGTTGCTTAGCTTTTTGCGTCTGTGCTGTGTCTTGTTTAGCGTGAAGTTCTGCTTTGCGCTCTTTTTTGTTTCTTTGCATTTTAAAGCTTGAGTGCATTACTTTTTGATATTAAAAATTCACTTTATGAGGTTTTTTTAACATTAATATTCATTCCCCCAGCCTGCCTATGGTCCCCCAGTGGCTAGAAATGGTGATAGCTGTAATCCGAGCCCTGGGTATCCTGCTCTGCCTTTGAGAAAATGAAAGCTCAGATGGGCCGATCTGGAATCTTCTCCTTATGAGGTCATAAGGAGCAAGGTTACCTCCCCTTTCTCTGCTTTGCCCGCCCAGAGAATCTGGCCCACCCATGAGAGAGAGACATCATGGCTTTCAAATGAGAAAAGTGGCAGTTGGTCAAGGACACACCCCCAACCCCACCTTGCCCCCCCCCCCCCTATCCTCCTCAATAGCAACAGACACAGAAATGTCTCATCCTAAGGAAAGCTCATTGTGGGAGAGGCTCTAGTGGCTGCAATTCTGCACACAGTGCGCTCATGGAAGGCTTGTATCATGTGGACGCGCCAACAGTTTTGTTGTCATAAATTAGAATTCCTCATGGGGGCGTGTTAAAATGGCCGCATAGCGCTTGGATAATGACAGCAGGAGACTTGAGGCAGAGGTACGGTGCAGATCAACAGGTGTTTATTTCCCCATCAATTAACACATAACTTGGAAGCCATGAGCGCATCCAACAAAACTGAGCACCACAGGCAACATGTGGTCCAGACAGCAGCAGTGCTAGATGGTAAACTGGCAGCCTTTTATTTACCTGTAACCTAATGAGCTACAGTGTACTAATGCTAAAATATTAGTGATGAAGAGCACCTTCATTACAGGGCGGCAGAAGCTACGCACTATAGCTTTAAAAGCCAGGGGACTACAGATAAAAAAAATTCTAATTCTGGTATTTTTAACCCATGTAAAACCATGCGTTTTATTAATTTGCACGGTCCCCTTCTTAAATCAACTGAATTGATTTGAAGTGCATTGGACAGAACTGAGCAACTCCAGTCATTTTAACAAACATATCAGAATTATTATTTTACTACTCCTCACCTCTGCCTTGGTTTTCTCCAGGCGGAGTGCCATGTCTGCAAACAGAGCATCACTGTCCTCCAAAACAGCCGACACTGACAACTGAAACACACACACACAAACACACACAATGGCTTTTGTTATTAAATAGGTTAATTTATCCTAAAACGTTTTTGCACATAATAGTTAAATGAGCAAAACAAAAACATTACATTAAAGTTTTCTGAGATTTTAAGCCATCCCAACAATCTTTTTTCACCAATCTTTGGTGCTATTGCTCTTTATTAATTGCCCGACTAAAATTATATCGAAGGCCTGAAGTGTGCTGCCAAATTCTATTTCTAGCAGGCCTAAACACTTTCATATAAGACATTAAGACCAGTGGTCGCCAAACTTTTTCACACCAAGGACCCCCTTACGGACACAAATTAGACCACAGAGATGTTTGCTTTTCGATGATATATTTCAGAACGTGTACGGAATCCATGACCAAAATAGTCATACATTCTGTTATTGTGTTACTTATGGATGAAATTATAGTGAAAACAAAATATTTCCCTTTTTGCTGGGGAGCCCTTGGAACCCCACTTTGAAAACCACAGATTTAGACTATCCTGGGACGATGTAACTCTCTACAGAAAACAAAACAAACTAAATAAAGCATAAAAGTCAGTGCACTTTTCTGATGAAAAGCCAATTTCCGTCTGACGTTTTAGTGAGCTAATACAGTGGTTTTCCGAGCAGCTAGAGCAGCCACGAGCAGGATGGATGGAGATGAGGCTCAGGGGAAGGGAGAAGAAAAAGGCTCTTCCTGGAAGACTAAAAGGGTTGCTTAGAAACTATTAAATAAGCTTTGCAGTGGAAACTAACACAACAGCTCCTGTAAGGCTGTGAATGTTTGTGTGTGTGTGAGAGAGTGAGTGAGTGAGTGAGTGAGTGAGTGAGTGAGTGAGTGAGTGAGTGAGTGAGTGAGTGAGTGAGTGAGTGAGTGAGTGAGTGAGTGAGAAAGAGAGAGGGGCGAGTGTGTGAGCCCAATGTTTTGCCCGGGCAGTTGTGAAAATGTCAAGCCAAATGTTTTTATGTAACCCTTTATCTTATGTGCTTTACATGGCACATGCCATACAGTACTGTACTGTGTCATGATAAGGCTGCATGACCGGCCTGAATTACTTTGCTCAATGTTAAGATCATGATCATCAATCACAATTTTATGAATCCATCTCTGCGAGAAAAATACTCGTATTGCAGTGGGAGAGAAAAACAGTTGCACACTATACTTAATCAACCTATAATTTAGAATAAGTACAGTGCCTTGCAAAGTATTCGCCCTTGAA
This sequence comes from Perca fluviatilis, assembly GCF_010015445.1. Classification (NCBI taxonomy): domain Eukaryota; kingdom Metazoa; phylum Chordata; class Actinopteri; order Perciformes; family Percidae; genus Perca; species Perca fluviatilis. The sequence goes on from NC_053112.1 coordinate 11,066,084, forward strand.
CGCTTTCGACCTTTTGCCACATTTCAGGCCTCAAACATAAAGATATAAAACTGTAATTTTTGTGAAGAATCAACAACAAGTGGGTCCCAATTATGAAGTGGAACGAAATTCATTGGCTATTTCAAACTTTTATAACAAATAAAAACTGAAAAAGTGGGCGGCAAAATTATTCAGCCCCTTTACTTTCAGTGCAGCAAACTCTTCCAGAAGTTCAGTGAGGATCTCTGAATGATCCAATGTTGACCTAAATGACTAATGATGATAAATAGAATCCAGCTGTGTGTAATCAAGTTCTCGGATAAATGCACCTGCTCTGTGATAGTCTCAGAGGTCCGTGTAAAGCGCAGAGAGCATCATGAAGAACAAGGAACACACCAGGCAGGTCCGAGATACTGTTGTGGGAGAAGTTTAAAGCCGGATTTGGATACAAAAGATTTCCCAAGCTTTAAACATCCAAAGGAGCACTGTGCAAGCGATAATATTGAAATGGAAGGAGTATCAGACCACTACAAATCTACGTGAGACCCGGCCGTCCCTCTAAACTTTCAGCTCATACAATGAGAAGACTGATCAGAGATGCAGCCAAGAGGCCCATGATCACTCTGGATGAACTGCAGAGATCTACAGCTGAGGTGGGAGACTCTGTCCATAGGACAACAATCAGTCGTGATACTGCACAAATCTGGCCTTTATGGAAGAGTGGCAAGAAGAAAGCCATTTCTTAAAGATATCCATAAAAAGTGTCGTTTAAAGTTTGCCAAAAGCCACCTGGGAGACACACCAAACATGTGGAAGAAGGTGCTGTGGTCAGATGAAACCAAAATCGAACTTTTTGGCAACAATGCAAAACGTTATGTTTGGCATAAAGCAACACAGCCATCATCACCCTGAACACACCATCCCCACTGTCAAACATGGTGGTGGCAGCATCATGGTTTGGGCCTGCTTTTCTTCAGCAGGGACAGGGAAGATGGTTAAAATTGATGGGAAGATGGATGGAGCCAAATACAGGACCATTCTGGAAGAAAACCTGATGGAGTCTGCAAAAGACCTGAGACTGGGACGGAGATTTGTCTTCCAACAAGACAATGATCCAAAACATAAAGCAAAATCTACAATGGAATGGTTCACAAATAAACATATCCAGGTGTTAGAATGGCCAAGTCAAAGTCCAGACCTGAATCCAATCGAGAATCTGTGGAAAGAACGGAAAACTGCTGTTCACAAACGCTTCCATCCAACCTCACTGAGCTCGAGCTGTTTTGCAAGGAGGAATGGGCAAAAATGTCAGTCTCTCGATGTGCAAAACTGATAGAGACATACCCAGCTAACTTACAGCTGTAATCGAGCAAAAGGTGGCGCTACAAAGTATTAACTTAAGGGGGCTGAATAATTTTGCACGCCAATATTTCAGTTTTTATTTGTTTAAAAGGTTTGAAATATCCAATAAATTTCGTTCCACTTCATGATTGTGTCCCACTTGTTGTTTATTCTTCACAAAAATTTACAGTTTTATATCTCTATGTTTGAGGCCGGAAATGTGGCAAAAGGTCGAAAAGTTCAAGGGGCCGAATACTTTCGCAAGGCACTGTAATAATAACAATGATAATCGCCTGATCTCGATAATTTGAAGTGAGCGTAAGAGTAAAGGCCTACGCCATTTCTACGCCGGAGCCTACGCCGTAGCCTGACGTGCACCTCTCGAAAAATGTAACCACACGTCGCAGAGAGGGTTAACTTTTCCTGCTACACATTTCCCACCGTGGTCAGAGAGCACAGGGGACACACTTTGTTTCTCTCACTAGGACTCTAAAGTCGGTACTCGCTCCGCAGCTAATCGCCGTCACTCTCTCACTTCTCCCTCACTCTATCACCCACTTCACACACACACACACACACACACACACACACACACACACACACACACACACACACACACACACACACACACACACACACACACACACACACACACACACACACACACACACACACACACACACACACACACCGGTTCGACGCACACACCAGCGCACAAGTATAAATCAGACCACTTACGCAGGCTACGGCGAAAGCTCTGCGTGGAGCCTCCGCAGAAATGTAAAACAGGCTTAAAGTTACTTCAAACAATGTCAGAAGCATGTTTACTGTGTCAGGTCTTCTTCAGGAGGTAAGGTGTTGGATAAGAACGGGTATGTTCCAGGAACATTCCCGTGTTCTAACACTTGGGACTCTCATCTTTGTGTGAATAATTTAAATGTTAGTTCTTGGAAGCTTGTGTGCGCCTGTGTCACCTTGAGGGACTCCAGGCTTTGTTGAAACTCCTCCAACTTTCTCTCTCCACTCTGTGTCCTTTCTTGAATCGTCCTCTGAGATCCCTGGAGCTGGAGCTGACACACACAAAGACAGTCAATAGACAACATTCAGGTATTTGTGAGGAGCATCTCTACTACATTCTCGTATAATTAGTTAATTTGTATAATTAGTTTGTCCATTAGGTGAAAGCTGTGGTGATTTTGTTATGCACTGTAGATGTTTTATCTATTAAGTTTTGTCGTGGTTTATAGTTTAAGTACAGAGTTGTTAAAAATACTGAAAGCACAAACAAGAATGTTTAAAGTTGAACTTAACAGTTTAGTACAATACGCTGTATTTGGAATATAGGCTCCCGCTGGATTTTCATGTGAAAATTTATTTTTTTTTGCATATTTTGCTTGTATAGAGTCTAAGGAACAAGATTTTTTTTCGTCTTCAAATTGTCACAATCCATATTTAGTGTTTTTATCTGTAGGTTTTAAAATAAGCGATTATATCTAGTCCGAAAAGGGATTTTCATATTTTCTTCAAATTTTTTGACAATTAATTCCACTTTGTGTATGTAGAAAGGTTGTTGGTTCTAAAACAATATCCATAGTTTTCAAACGATGAGTGTCTGAAAAGTGTAAAAACACCTCCTCCCTATTTATCTATGTCAAAAACTTTGATTTCCTTGACCTGCCATGTCATTCTATTGTCTACCTTAAGAGAAATTTGACTTGGAAATAACCAAGGGGTTAAGCATCTGTCAACAACCTGTAGCTCCTATGGCGCCATTTTGATGCTAACAAGCCATCACCTCCTGTTAGCATTCCCTTGACTGCCATTCATTTTGACGTCACTTTGAGAGCGAATAACTTTACATCTGAAGCGTTTAAAGACTTTATTTGTCCATTGTTTATTTCTAAAGAAACACGATAATGTATAAAAGGCTCCATTACCTTGTACCTCATGTTATGGCTCCGTAGCAGATGTTTTTGTAAAAATAGGCTAACGACTGCATCATGACCAGGCAACTTTCTGTCGCACAGTAAAGGAATTACCGTACAGTACAGGAGAAGCTCGCAGGCAGTTTAGACTTCCATTAGCTGTTTAGGTTTAATTACTAATGTTAACTAGCATTTTAGTTAGCAAAAATTAGCCTTTACCCATGTTATCTCGTTACATATACCTATGCTCTCCATCTCTGTAAGATTGGGAGTGATTGAGATTTCTCTTGGCACAGCTACCAGAAGACTTCCAACTTTCAGACAGGTTGTTCACGTCACATGTACGTCGTCTCTCTCAGTTGGAGGCTGCGCAGTAATGCTCAGCCATCACCGGAAAAGTGCTTCTAATATCCTTCACTGGTCTCCGTCCAGAGCAACGGGATCTGTTGGTCCATTATATATACTGTCTATGGAAATAACCTTTAACCCCACAGTCACACTAGCTACAAGAGACAGAGACAAAGTGACAGGCTACCATTCATTTTCAATGGGAGTGGCCGTTTGCCAGCGACAAGCGATGAGCTCGCCGCTGCCACGAGCAAGGCGGGGCCAAAATAGACAAGAAGTCTATTTTATGCAAATGCTGAGCGATGCGACAAAGCGACAGCCAATCGGAGTGAAGGCAGCGTGAGGGCAGCGTGACGTTGGTCAGTGCAGAGCCATAGTGGCTTGAGTCAAAGAAAATAATTCAAGATGGCGGAAAGCGCTTCAGGACATCGTATTTCTGTATATATCTGATATGTTTGGCATTTTATCTCATATTTTGTTACTTTTATCGAGAAATAAATACTTTTAAATCCAAAAACATCGTTCTTGTGACTTAACAATACCTCTGAAGTAACTTTTAAGACGTGCTTGAAGGTAGCACTGTTTACTGTTGCCAATTAACCAGGAGTAGGCTAGGCACGCCCAGGAGCGCCCACAAGCGAGTGCATGTCGCTAGCTTTTGTAGCTAATGTGACTGTGGGGTAATGGTGCGTTCTTTTTGTCCAAGAAGTCGATCTACGAGTTGTTTTCCAGAGTTACGAACCGGAAGTTGCAAAAAGAACGCCCCCAAGGTCGTATATACGACTTGTCAAGTCGTCTGAACTCAGAGAACCCCGAGTTCACTGCATCACACGTAGTTTAAGCACTTTTGTCATTGTTGTAACCAAATGAAGAAGTCGTACACATAGCACTGTATACTGCTACCTATAGGCATGTCGCTACAGTCTTATTATGAGTTAAATACCGCCTAATAAGTTATTTTTTGGCTTGTGCAGCTGAAATTGGCTAGAGACGCTCGGTTGCTATATGACAACAATGGCCGAGTCTTGAGCAGAAAGCAGAGCAGTAGCCTACCCGCGGTTATTCATTTTTTGACACGGATGTGACGTCACACTCGAGCTACTAGTCGCGATTACAAGACAAAAAGAACGCACCATAAGAGTACAGGCATCTCACACGTAACAGAGCTACACAGCACACACTGAAGAACACACACAGTAAGTTGTTAGAAGGATTGCTTAGCTAGCTCATTTCATGATGCTAGCTTGAAGAGACATGGCCAAGGAACATGCTTCATGCTTCATTTGTGACAAAGAGTTGAAGTGTTCTGACAAGAATTCAAAGTGCACATCTTGTCCAAACTCTGAGAACACCGTCAGAAATATATTATCCCATGCTAAAAAGAAGCACTGCTGGTGACCACCGTATTGCTAGCTTCTGCAACAAGGAACAGAGCTCAGGTGCAGGTTTCCATTGGAATTGCTATAGAAGCTTGGTCAACAAAACTAACTTGCTGAGACACATATCTGAAATCAGATAATACCAGGCCAAAAAGAGGAAGACCCTCTGCACCTTCTTTGGTCGAGGCTGATGCTGGACCATCAAGAACAAAGAGAAAAAGCACATTAGATGACAAAAACAAATGTGTTTTTTTGCCAGAGTGACCATGAAAGCCATCAACTCCACAATGTTCAGACTGCATCCATGGGTGGGAGAATCATATGCATCCTGGGAAATTCAAACAACCCCATCTACAACGTAATCAGAGCTACAATTGTAGACAACTTAGATGTTCAAGCACGTGACACAAAATAATATGAGCTGTCAGCTTACCCCAGATCCCTGTTTAAATCGGACGGCTTAATCTATATTCCAACAGACAAATCAGAACTGATGAAAGCAACACAGAGGTTGCATAAAAAGATGCCTCAGTACCAACGGACTTTTCGGTGATTGTCATAGATGGTATGGTTTAATTGCAGGCCTTAAGAAAAGACACTCATTCAAAGTTGTTTCATCAACATTGGTGAAAGTGCTAAAGACCTTGGATCCAATCATGCAAAAGCAATTCCCTGCCTTCCATGCATTTACTGGTGCAGATTGAGGTGGAAAGTTTGCCGGAATTAGCAAAAAGAAATGGACACAGCTATTTCTGCTACTCGATGAGGGAGACCTGAGAGTCTGCAGGCTTTGGGGTCATCTTTACATCCACTATCAGCAGAAGTTGTGAATTGTTTGGAAAAGTTTGTGTGCATGGCATATGGAACATCAGCAAAGAACGCCGCTACTTTGAAAGACCTCAGGTGGGAGCTCTTTCGAAAAGGAAAAGAAGGGGAAAAGCTTCCACCTTCACCACCTGCCTTTCTTCCTCATTATTTGACCCATGTATGGAAGTCCTGCACTAAAGCAAAGCTCAAGCTGCCTTCTCCTGTAGATCATGGGTGGCACTTGGAGGGACATTTGTTTGTGCCAGTTTATTGTTTAAATGACCCAGCACCTCAAGAGCTTCTGGCTTTTGTAAAGTGTGGCTGCCTAAAGAGCAAGTGTGAAATGCTGTACTCGAAATGGACTGCCATCTAGGGCTGCAGCTATCGATTCTTTTTGTAATCGATTAATCTAGCACTTTATCGATCGATTAATCTGATAATTTTTTTTGCGTTTTTAAAACAAAGCAATATCTTCGGAAAAAAGCAACATTTTTATTACCTACATTGCTTATAATATCATCTCTCAAAAAACTAAACCTATTAAGTGCATTTAAGTGCCATATTACATTGTTTTTAAAGATTTTTTTTCAAATGATATCAACCTCAAACTAAGGCATACATTAAACTTACATAAACATTACATTAAGTTGGGCAATTTAACTTTCAGAACTACAAGTTTCAACCTGAGACTGATCTGTATATACACAGTAGTATTTTCATTTGATTATAATGTCACACAGCTCTGTTACACTTATGCTATTAGATCGTTGATCAGCTGTTTCTCCGTAGAGAGAGAGAGAGAGAGAGAGAGAGAGAGAGAGAGAGAGAGAGAGATGCGCAACAATCACCTGTTTTTCCGAAGGGATAGTCAACGCATCAGCTTTAGATCAGATCGTGGTCACCACTATGTATTTTCTTGTCTTTGATTTTGGTAGTGGTTGTGTTTGGTGTAGTTTCATCGTCCATACGACTCTGTGGTTTACTTTTGTCGGGTCCGCTTCGTGGAATGGAGGATTAAGTTAGACTCCATGTTTTCTGTTGAGATGCTAAAGCATTGACGTTGTGCTATTATCGTGGTAAGCTAGTTTGATTTTGCAGTAGACACACTGTACAGAGTTTTAGTTTCAATCACGTTTGAACTGATTCCAAACTTTGGACACTTTCTGTCGTTTTCTCCAGCCTGCCTCTTAGCCCCTCGCTATTTACGCTCTGGCATGAGTCTCCAGCATTGGTCGCCAGCAGCAGACTGAGCAGCGTCTGCGCGACAGTAATAATGCTCCGTGCGGAAACACCGTCCGTCAGCGATACAACGTTGGTAACATTGATTTAACAAAGCTTCGAGGCAAGTCATTTTGAATCGAGGATTTTTTGTAATCGAATTATTCGAGTTATTCGAGGAATCGTTTCAGCCCTACTGCCATGCACACCAGCCTGCACTTGTGTAGACTGTGAAAACCAGGAGGAGGTCAAAAATGACGGGAGTGATGTTGATGAAAGTGAGGAAGATGAGTGAGTATTAACTGAGATGTATAAAGGAGAAATTGCCAAGAATACTGAGCTGATTCAGTCGTGTTTCTTGTTCTGAAAGGTGTTTCTTGTTCTGAAAGGTTTAGCAGTTCACTTATTTGTAAATAGTTCATTTAGTTCGGAAGATGTTCTGTTATTTAAAGTTAAGTTAGTTATTTATAGATTACAAACCAGTATGTATTCAGGAAAGTTCTTTGTAATCACAGTTCACCAAAAGTGTTGTTAGCATTTATACATGAGATCCTTGGGGGTCTCTGGTCTTTTGAATTGGACTAAGATAGACATGAGAGAATCCAGAAAAAGTTCTGAAGGCAAACCTGAACCTGACTACATCCAATGTTAACTATCCAATGTTCAGATGTCTGTAATTGAAATGTATGCAAATTAGTGCATAATTAATGAGATATTGTTAAATTACATCCATAAACATATATTTTTCAGAAAACTTGTAATACAAAAAAATATTGTCTCAACATAAATAATCAACTGAAGTTTCATATGAATATCAAGGAGTTACATTTTGTTGCCTATGGAGGCCAGTTTTAGGCCGCATATGCTAATTAGCAGGTTTAAAACAAAAAAATCAGCTAAGTAAATATGATATTCAAAATCAGCATCCAAATTAGGCAAAATACCCTCTTTACCAGCATTTTCTCACATTTGACCCCCGATTGATAGTAGTCCCAGTCTTAATTATGCATTATATAAATCATGATGTCATCTAAGTGTGAAAATGGATTGTGAAAATTTGAAGACAAAAAAAATGTATCTTGTTCCTTAGACTCTATACTAGCAAAATATGAAAAAAAAGAGAAAAAAATCAATTTTCATAAGAAAATCCAGCGGGATTACACAAGACACCGTACTAGTTGTTGATTTAGTCTGAAGCGTGGCAAAAGGGGCTGCAAGTCATAAAATAAAAACAGATGCTGTTATACAAACACAATTTTGAACGGTTTTGATTATTGTTTGTTATGGGGTTTATTAGATCTACTACCATTATTTATTAATTTTGCCATTGTTTGATTGGATTTTGTTTTCCGTCTACTTTAAGTGGCCTAACAGTGTGCAATGCACTTTTACACAATGTATTCACCACGTATGAGACAACAAGGTCTCTCCCGTCTTCTGGCACACCTGTCAGTGTGCAAATACACCTCCTTCGGTACGCTTTCATCCATCCATACGACAATGGCAAAGTTTGGACCATTAAACCCACACTGCCCAGTCGCTACATGTAAACTATAGGGCTTGTAAACAAAGGTCCAGTTGACTTAGTTTAGCATGATGAACTTTATTTTAACTGGCTCAAAACATGAAAAAGCCGAATAGGAGTCAGCCCAGACTGCATTTTGCCATCACATTTGTTTGATCAACATATATCATTCAATCTTCCAACACTTTCTATTTCAAGGTAATGTCTGGGAGATTTTATTTTTGGAAGAAGACAGGGAAATGTTTGTTTCTGGTTGTCAGTTAATGACAGAAATGTGATTTGACATGATGGCTTATTGTTTTTAATTCAATTAGATTAAAGTCCTTTATTGGCCATGTCAGTTTCTTAAAGCAATTTAGTTTGGGTTGACTTGACATACATGGATCAACACAGTAAGTAATACACAACATCAGGTTTGTTAACACATATCTGTATGGGTTCCACAGAGAAAGCATGTGAGAATCTCTGGTCTTAAGTGTTTTATTCTAGTATCTGGTGATCCTTTAAAAGCTGTAAATGTTATTGTCAGAGATTTTGCAACTTGATAATTTGAAAAACTCTTGGATCAAATTCATCTGTGCATTCCCTGGCATTAAAAATAATTTGAGGATCAGATTATGGAGCCCTCCTCTAGTAGAGAGACTGATAGTGTAAAGTCTGAGAACCCAACATTTGTAATCGATTATGAAACCTCAAGTGTGTCTCTGTACCTGTCTCCTGGCTCTCTGGGCGTCCACACTGTGCACTTCCTCCTGGTCTGCCTCGCACAGCAGGCAGTCCCCGCTCCACTCCACCGGGGCCTCCGCCTCAGAGCCGCTCCCCGCGGGCTCCAGACCCAGGCGGTGCTGGGCGCACATCCGCTCCGCCAAGCACGCCACCGCGGCCACCAGCTTGTGCCGCCGCAGCGTGCCAACCTCCCGGTGCGGCAGAACGTGGAGCTCGCAGAAAGACGCCAGGCAAACCAGACACGACTTAGCCGCCCTCAGCTTGCTCTCCGCCGGGCAGAAGTCGCACGGTACTTCCCCGACTCCCTCCAGGTAAAGCTCCGGCTCCGTAACCATTTCACTCAGCTTGAGTTTGTCGACGACTTCGGCTAGCACCGTGTTCCTCCGGAGCACCGGCCGAGGGCTGAACGTCTCCCGGCACTGCGGGCAGCTGAACTGGCCCGAATCCGCCTGGTCCCAGTAGTTGTTGATGCACGACATGCAGTAGGTGTGTCCGCATGGGGTGGACACCGGGTTCTTCAGGAGGTCCAGGCAGACGGGACACCTGAACTGGCTCTCCGTCACCGAGATATTCGCCTGGGCCATCTCTGGTGGCGTCTCCTCTCACCTCGGGTGGCTTCTGAGCCGCCTGTTGACTCCGCTCGCGTTGAAGCTTTTCCCGGCTGGGGAGGGGTCACGATACCATGGGAACGATACAGCCATGGATATGGGATACAGCCCAAACGTCTCTGGCACTTCCGCAATGGCATCCAACCTGTTATTGTGGTAATTCTGCCCACGGTTATATCTGACAGACAGGAGAAGGATTTAAAGGACCAGTTCCCCCAAATTTCAAAGAAACACACAAATGATTTGTTCAGTGTTTCCATTTCTGCCTCCACCCCAGTTCAGTGGTGGTGAATGGAATTTTATTTATCACATTTTGAAATGTTAACAGCAACATATGCCACATTTAGCCCTTTCTTGTGAACTTTATAGGCATTTTTTTTACTTGATAAACTCTGCATATTGACAAACATAATAGAAAAGGTAACATTTTTAAAACTGTGTCTGAACTTAGAATTTGATTTCAACCCGTTCTTATTTTAATGAATTTTTATTCAATGTATTTATTTTTTTAAATTTTTGTTTAGATATTTAGCTTATTTATTCTTTGTTTTATTTTATATACATTGTGGGATTTTGTGTAACTGTTTTGATTTCTAATTGTTGTCTCCTTTGGCTGATGATGGGCTACATTGACGCTAATGTCCCCATTTGTGATATGCTGTGGTGGAAAAATTGTTCAGACTCTTTACATAAGTACATGTTCTAATACCACACGAAAAATTCCACACCAAAGTCGTAATTCATCAAGAAAGTTTCCCAGGGGACCATAATATGAATGTAATTGAATGGATGAATATCAGCAGGAGGTTTACAGTTTTAGCAACATGGAAGGGGGACAATACATTTTATAGATGTCTCAAAATTGCTGACATGACAATTGGTTTATTGCAAAGTAAGTTTTACTTGCAAGCTTTGTGTTTGGTGCATACAATAAGCATATTAGAAATGGTATATGCCTATATGTTGCACTATATGTTATAATGAATACATCAAAGAGTTATTTTTCATACATAGTATGAATGTGTTGTTGCATATGATGCACTTACGTGGAGAGAAGATGTTTTCAAATTAAAGACTTAGCCAGCTGTTTATAGAAAGTTGAAAGCAGCAGGGTGATATTGTGAGACTGCATACAGTTTGAGAATATGCGACGCCCTCTGCTGACCATTTCCCATAGCACACATCACTTCTCTATGCCATAAAGTATACAGTGAAACCTCCAGTGTTTTTCAAATGATTGTGTGCATTAGTTCTCGTAACCCCTTTGGGGCCATATTCAATCATATCCAAACAACAGGTGCTCATGGTAATACATTTCTGCCTTTATTATGTATTTTTCATTATTCTGAACCACCTCATGTGAATGCTGTAAGTGAATAATAGCTGTGGTGATTTTGCTGCCGTATGTGCACATTTTATTCACAGCTGGATTCAAACTAGACATCTGGATGGGATATATCAAACAGGAATGCTATGAACACAGAATGCAATTGTTAAATCGTCCTTGAGAATTTGGAATCAGTTCAGAAGGTATTTTGGTCTGCAAACATTTTCTACAGCCGCCCCAATAATTGCGAACCATACTTTCCCCCCTTCCTTAGCAGATGGTGCATTTAATGCCTGGTTCAATCTAGGTATTAAGACATTTAAAGATCTATACATTAATAACACTTTTGCATCATTTCAGCAGTTAACGGAGAAATTTTCCCTCTCGAAACAACATTTCTTCAGGTATTTACAGATTCGCAGCTTTGTCAGGAACCGATTCCCTCAATTTCCTAATTTACCATCTGACTCGCCAGTGGACTCTCTCCTTAAACCAACGCCCGCACTCAGAGGAATGATGTCACATATTTATGTTCTAGTACATTCCATGCGTTTAGGTTCTTTAAACTCAGTTAAGACACTTTGGGAGGAGGAACTGGGAGAAAAGATCACTGAAGAACTCTGGAACAATGCTCTTGATAATGTACACAAGTCATCTATCTGTGCAAAACATGGTTTGATTCAGTTCAAAATTATACACCTTGCCCACTTTACCAAAGTTAGGCTTTCCAAAATTTATAATGATATCGACCCAACTTGTGATAGATGTCAGCATGCTCCTGCAAACCATGTCCACATGTTTTGGTCTTGCCCCACTCTAAAAGCTTACTGGATAGAAATCTTTAATTCGTTGTCCAAGGTCATCGGGAAAGCAATTGATCCAAATGCTATGGTAGCATTATTTGGCGTAACTCCACCTATGCTATCACTCTCTACCTCAGAAAAAGAATGAAAAAGAAAAATATGGGACCAAACACACAAATATCCTAGTGATGTACTACTGAAAAATAGGAGGCAACAGACTGGCCCACAGTTTTTATTTATATTATTATTATTATTATTTATTTATTTTTTCCTGATTTATTTATTTATTTCCCTGTCTTATTTCTAAGTGCTTGTACTGTCTTAATAGTACTCTTTGTTGTAACATATGCATGATACTCTGCTTGGACCACCTTTGCACTGTTTTTTGTTTTGTCATTATTGTCAGAAAATCTAATAAACAGATTGGAGTTTTTTTTTATTCATTTAAAAAAAAAAAAAAAAAAAAGGAATGCTATGAACACTAATTCAGTGACAGTTGTATAGATATATTATCTATAACTGTCACTGAATTAGTGTTCATAGCATTCCTTTTTTTTTTTTTTGAAAAAAAATAATTTTGATTTCAGCTCCGTGAAATGAAAGATTTCATCAGGTGTCGATTTTTACTTAAGATTCCTGCGATATTACAACGTGAAATGTTTTTTAGGTTGGGTTCCAACTACAAAATAATTGCTTACTTTTTTAAATGCTTTTGCTCGTTTAACAAAAGGAGAATATACCAAATTTTCAATCGTTACTTATGAATATTATGTGAGTTATATGTTGTCTGCTGTAGTCTCTGATGTTTCTGTCATTCTGTGCCAGCTCCGTGAATTGAATTTCATCAACAGTTCAGCCAGAGATTGAAGGTTAACCCTTCTGTTGTCCTCGGGTCAAATTTGACAGGTTTTCATATGTATTTGAAATTTGGGTTCCTTTCAACCTAATTTCCCCAAAATAACATGGATGGTTCCATGCAATGCTCTGCGCAAGTTAAATGAAGGATCAGTTCACTACTTTCATTGAATTTTGGGTGTTTTATTCAAAGTTATAGCATTTGAAAAAAAAAACAATTGGTTTTAAAAACGCACCCTGACTAAACTTCTACATACCTTCCTCTGATCTTAACTATCAGTCAAAATAGTTCACAATTTCAGCTTTTTAACTCAAACATTAGATATCATTTCATATAAATGAAGTTTATTGACCATTAGTTCCAGAAAAAAGTGTAAAACTAATAAGTTGGTGTTAGTGGTGAAAAAAAGCACAGAAAAGTGTTAATTTTGGACCCTGGAGGAGAACAAGTCGAAGGGTTAAGAGGGGGGGCATTCAGATACGTACAGTAAGCTTTGTTCTGTGCCAACACACACACACACACACACGCACACACACACACACACACACACACACACACACACACACACTTTACCTCTGGTGGGTTTAGTTTGTCAGTGGGAGCCAGGATTAGTGCTCCATGTCACCTTAAATGCACCAATACTTTTACAAAATGATTTGTAGGACACAAAACAAAGTGAGTAATAACACTACAAATAGGATCCCTGGTTTTGTTGAAATGACCTGCATGGCACTTACAGTAAATATTAAAATGTTATTGAAATAATGATCATCAAAAGACATATCTTTTCATGTAAATTTTGTCCAGTTTTAATGTAGAAGTCAAATCGGTGCTTACTGGGGCCGTGGGCCAGGGACTTATTTCCATCCTGGTTTTAAAAGTTTATGTTTAGTTTGGTTGACGTGAAAAAGCAGTAAAATATCCTGCAGGCCTTGATCGTATGTCTTCCTCACTTGTGTATCTGTAATGTTTCTCCAATCCCAGTTCTTGAGTGCAGTCCAAGTCTCTGTCTGACTCAGAGCTTAGAGCAGGCGGACAGACAAAGCCCTGAAAGGGGGTCTGGTCCCTTGACTCCCCTGGCCCCTTTTGTTCAAAGTGGGGCTCTGATGTACTCACTGTTTTAGAAAGAGCCCTTTTCAGCTAGGCCGTAAGGCGATCCTGGGCTTTTCCTAGCTAGGGTGTGCCTCGGGCGTCTCTGGTTTACCTGCGGGAACAAGGATGGGTGGGGTGGAGTGGGCTGGTCCTCCCTGGGCCAGGTAGTAGTGGTGAGGGTGGAGAAGAGGAAAGCAGCTGGTCAGTGGAAGAGGGAGAGACAGAGAGAGAGAGAGAGAGAGAGAGAGAGAGAGACCTAGAGAAAGGGAGGGATAGAGGGATGGATGTAAGGCGAGAACGCTGAGAAAGGACAAATAAACAAAGGTGGCGATGAGGGTCTGAGGTGAATTAATTGTATCAAGCTCTTTCTCTCTTTGGTGGCAGTCTCCAGAGACAGCAGCACAGAGAACAGCAGACAATGGACACACTATTAAACCATAGACCAGCTTAGAGAGACCTGCAGCTCTTAAAGAGGCAACTTGCTGGATAACATGTACATTTAATGGGTCCTCTCTGAAACATTTACATACAATGTTTCTTCAGTTCTACACTGAACAAATGTAGATGAAATGACACTGTGTCTGTATGTTCCCACGGCAGATATCATTTCATTTAATCGCAAAGATTTGTTTAAAGCTCTCTCCAACATCAACACTTAACATTGGATTAGATTAGATATATAGATATGCAGACGTCTAACGGTCATACAGGGAGAGATAGCAGCCGCAGCACAAGCAAACCAGAATGCAGTGGAGTAATGCAGCATGCATCTTTGCAGATCTGCGGTTAGTTGCATGCAGTGGTGTAGTCTAATGTATTGTAGTGGGCATACTGTACTGTATATGTATGGGCCAGAATGGGACTTGGGGGGGGGGGGGGGCTCTGGGTGTCCTCCCCCAGGGACATTTTTAGGGTCAAAGACTTCATTTCCTGCATTTTGATACACTTGTATGCACCAATTCAAAGCTGAAATACTTTTATTTAGCCTATGCAAAGAAAAAAAAAACACATGACAATTCAAAATATGTCAAAAATATAATGGAAAGTATGTTGTTGTGTGTCATTGCGCATTTTTAAATGGGTATATGGAAATCCTGGAGCTTTCTTAGTGAGTATACTGCGTATGCCTGCGTATCACGTAGACTACACCACTGGTTGCATGTGAAATACACTGCCTTCTTTGACACATTTGTACTAAAGGCACCAGCATCATAGATCTGTCTCTACTCACATTTCCTCAACAGGAAAACCTATGCTTTGTCTTCTCTCCATCTACACAAATCATACAACAAGACTAGAGAGTCTGCAGCCACT
Source organism: Perca fluviatilis (assembly GCF_010015445.1). Taxonomy (NCBI): domain Eukaryota; kingdom Metazoa; phylum Chordata; class Actinopteri; order Perciformes; family Percidae; genus Perca; species Perca fluviatilis. The sequence continues at coordinate 11,081,332 of NC_053112.1, forward strand.
AGCAACCCCAGGCCCGTAGCCAGCCTAGTGGAAGGGGGGTTCTTTTTTTTTTTAAAAGTGGATTGTTTAGCAGTTTTCCCCCTCATTTTGTATTTAACTATTAGGTTCAAATACTTCATTTTTGGTGACTTTTTATGCAATAATTTGCGCACAAGTTGCAAGCCAGTTAACACATTCACAGATGTAGTGCTTTTAACAAGATTATGTTTGGTTTAGATCATTTTTATTTGGGGTGATTCTTATTATTGGCCATCGTTATTTTAATAAAAAAACACTTGTTTATTACAACACCAAAAAAACTAGTTCACAAAAAAATAACTTTGGCAGTGAGGGGCCTGAACCCTGTGAGGCTGTACTTACTTAGGCACAGGGGTGCTTTAAGCTAAATGCCAATGGCAGCCTGTCTAACTGTGTGTCAATCACTGATCATGCACACGCATTCATTCTCCCTTGTGGGGGGAGAGGCTTAGGAGACCGTTTTGGGCTTTAGCAGAAAGGGGGGAGGGACTGAGAAGTTGTCGATGTTCAAATATTTTGGCTAAGTCCTGGCTCTTCGCAATCCTACCTACGGCACCTTTAACAAGTTCACAATGTCAATGCTTGCATGCCAATGTTTGGCATGCATAATGTCATCCCTCACTATTTTAGTATGCTAATATTTGCTAATTAGCACTAAACATAAAGTACAGCTGAAGCTGATGGGAATGTTATTATTTTTGCAGGTATTTTGGCATTATGATGACCTGCTGGTGGTGCTAGAGGAAGTTAGGGTATCGCCAGAGTCTGTACGTCATCTGGGGACCATGAATGTCTGTACAAAATTACATGGCAATCCATCCACTAGATGCTGAGATATTTCAGTCTGGACTAAAGTGGTTGACTGATCGACGAGTGCCATTCCATGCTAAGAATATTAAAATCTGATCGGCAGATTTAAAAATTTACAGATAGCACTTTCGTGCTGTGCAGAGTATGCACCTATTTCATTTTGGAAACTCCATGAGCTGTTTGACATTTGAACCCAATATATTGACATTGAATTTGTTGAACACATTCTTGATTCCCAGGGGATGAGCCCTCTTTTTAAAGCAAAACTAGAGAACTTTTCCCGCTTCGGCCCCCCTACAGGTTGGAAACGGAATTGTCCATTACATTACATCATTATGCAAGTTTGCCAGATCGGATAGCGGATCTGTAGTTCGAATGAACTGGACAATGTAATGTAATGGACAATTCCGCTTCCAACCTGTAGGGGGACAGAGCGGGAAAAGTTCTCCAGTGTTGCTTTAATAGCCGCTTTCCGACCAAGTAGTTACAGGAACGCAGTTATAGGAAAAGTCCACTTCTAAGCAGATCTACTAACTACTCTCCCCTGAAACCGTTTTTTCCATTTGCATTCGCACTGGCCAAGTGGCCGTAGGGACTATAGGAGGGGTAAGGGAGTGATGCAAGCATGGCAACGGTCTTCATAGCGTTTAAATCAGAAAACAAATACACCAAAAAAAGTATGAACTAAATACTAAATCTAATGTATATAGCATATTTGTCATAATTTAATAAACAAGTCTCCCAAAGAGAAACCGGTACCTCTCTCTCCCCCGCCTCTGCCTGCTGCGCTGTGTGTGTGTGTGTGTGTGTCCACGCTTTTGGAGTTTAACTCCGAAAAGACAGTTAACCACAGGTTCCCGTTAATCTTATGATGGACATGTGTTGTGATATTTAAACAAACGAACCGTCAACGGCGTAATAACAGCCTCTTATTTACGAGAGCGGTCTGAGAGACCTCCGGCTTACAGCGCGGTCTCTGAGCAGGACTGGCCGAGCGACGAGTTAGCGACCGGAGCAGGCGCCTGCTGGCTGTCTCCTCACTTAATGGAGCTTCTCAACTCCGGAAACTTTGAAGCAAAGTTCAATTTTCGCAAGAATGCCTATATTCGAAATCTAAACAGTTAATTTCTCCCCTTAAACGCTGTCAGAAGGGAATTTAATGATGAATAAGATGGCGAAAATTGTTAAAATTGTCCCGTTGTTGGTCTGTCTGTTCCCGGAAACCCGACCCTTGTTGACCTAGGTTCCTATGCTGAGAAGGGAACAGCGAAAAGACCCTGCCCGGAAGTAGGAACTGAAAGAGTTACAGGAACTGTGGCCAGAGGAACTTAAAAATCCCCAAATTGGTCCAGTCGAAACACGAGAAAAAAAAAAGGGTTCTAGGAACTTTATGTTCTAGGAACTGCAAAAAACCTCTGGTTGGAAAGCGGCTAATGACCACTTGGACTTTTTGTTGGTCTGCCTAATCTGAAGCAGCCAGCCAAGCAAAGTTGCGAGGTTCAGTTTTACACTGATGCTTTGATTTTACTCCCCATGAGGACTCGCTCAAGGACACTTGCCGGTCCTAATCCATCAGAAAGTCATTTTTCCTTTTACTTGTTGCATCTTTATCATTAATCATGTTGTGTCATCTAAAAAAAAAGATGGCTTTCTTTTAATGTGTCCTGACTTTTCTTTATCATTCATACTTTTAAAAGAATTCACAGCAACTCAGCTTCAAAAACTCACACAAAGGGTATTCGTGAGCATAAATAATGTAGATCATTTCTTTCACCTCCAAAAATATACTCACGACTCTACATCAGTGTTAGAACTGTTCTCAAACCTTCGCCTTTAGTGCACCGTGGACGAGACTGGCCTCGTGGGTTTGGATCCTGACACACAGTTCCCTTTCAAAATAAGATGGCCATTTTAGAAAAAAAAAAAAAAAAAATCTGTTTGCTGACATGATGCTTATTGACAGTGAACCTATCATTAACATTATGAGTCATCCTTGGGCTTTTGCTTAAACAACAGTTACATTTTTGAAGATATTATCAGTGTAAAATATAAACATTCATTTCAGGAGGGTAAAACTTGAATGATCCCCAAAACAAAGAAGTGTACACTTGTGTTTTGGAATCAAACCTTCTATTTGCAAAAAAAAAAAAAAACTCATTTATTTAGCAGCTTTGCAGTGTTTCTGTGTACAGCCGAAGGTCTCAGCGAGCGCCGTTAACGGTAACTCTGAGCGCTGAGGAGGAAGGAAGAAGGCGGAGGGTTTCGCTGCGGTTTGCTGTTTCTGGTTGAGTGAACAGATGACACCAAGGCTCAGTGGGGTGTGATAAGTTGTCTGGTGCATAGTTTGTGATGAATTCTCATTTGGTGAATTTTTGTCAGCTCTTCATATTTATCATTGGTTTCCAACCTGGGGATCAGGACCCCTGATAGAGGTTGCGAGAAAAGGTTTTACAAGATGATAACAATAACATTTTCAATTTTTCTGACTTTTCTCACATATACTAAAATACTTGGTTACACTTTACTTGAAGGTATCTATATATTAGAGTGATGTGACACTGTCATTAACGTGTCATAAACATTATAAACAAGTCATAAACTTTTATGACATAACGCTTCTGTCAGTAAGTGTCATTCGGTTTTTGTCATGACAAGTTTGGTTACGGTTATGGTTATGGTTAGGGTTAGGGTTCATATGTCATGACAGTGTCATGTGTTCATGACAGTGTCATGTCACTCTTATGTAGATACCTTCAAGTAAAGTGTTACCGAATACTTTTCTTCAGGATTCTTAGAAAATATAAAAAATAAATAAATAAACAATTCAAAAGGGGGATATCACTCTTTGGTTAAACACAACTCATTGAAGTATGCAACCTCTGTAGTCATTGTGAGTATTGCTTGTGAAGTACAAGAGGTTGGCACCAGTGCAATATTAGATTAGATTAGATTAGATAGATTAGATAATACTTTATTTATCCAATGGGGAAATTCACTTATTACAGCAGCAGTTTTTTCACAATAAAAACAAACCAACAAACAACCAAACAAACAACAGACAAACAGACAATGTGCAAAAATATGCTGCATTTAAGTGGTTTGAAATGTGTGCTATGAGTCAGAAAAACAACAAATTCCTTCTTCAAATATAGCCTACTATTTACTCATATTTCCATGTGCATTTTTTATTTAGTACTCTCAAATAAAAGGGCAGTTTGTAACCGGAAGTATACTATAATTTTCACTGTTGTAGTTTATTTTGAAATCTAAGCCAGGAAGTCTCATAATTTGATTCCGTGTAGCTTGACACTGGTGACATTGGGTGGGCAGAGCTGGGACTGTGACAAAAGTCATATATCCGAGTGACAGCGGCGTTATAGAAAATGAGAGGAACATCTGTCTTATTGCCATGCTGCTGGAGTGCCTCTTTAAAACAGGCGAAATACTTAAAAAGTGATTATTAAATTATTCTGATAAACCCTCTCCAGTCCAAGTCTCCTACAGTCATGCAAATTGATTAATGAGGAACACCGATGAAAAAGTTTGAAGAAGGAAGACGGAGAGGTGATGGAGGAACCACCACGAAATTAGACATTTTATATGAGGGGACCAAGAACATGGGTTTCACACTTTATGGAATGTAAATAACTTAGTTCTATCATGCAGAAGAAATGGATACGTCGGAGGTTGCCCGTTTTGATTCTCACCATCTTCATTATTCTCTATGTGGACTTTCAATTACGCACCAGCAGCCCTCCAAAGCTCAGCGTGGCTCACCATCCGTCACCATTTGTTCTTCCGCGCCCCATCCATCGGGCTCCATCCCCGGCCACGGACGCACAGACCCCGTCTAGCAGCAGCAGCAGCACCGGGAACGGAGGACACCCAGCCTCCGGAGTTGCACATGTCACCCAGCCAAAACTGAAGCTGGAGGACATCTTCGTCGCCGTGAAGACCACCGGGAGGTTCCACAAGACGCGTCTTGCGCTCCTGTTGGAGACGTGGATCTCCAGAACCAAGGCGCACGTGAGTGTCTGTTGTGTCCGTGCTGTTGTGGGCTGCTCTGAAAAGTCTTGCATTAAGACACTCAGCTGCTGCTGTCACTCAAAGCCACCTGCACCAAAGTTATGTTCATATGTAAGCCAACTGTCTCTGTTTATTTTGAATATATATTTAATAATATATATATATATATTTGGCTAAATGTTGAACCAGAGATTTAGGATGAAACTCCCGAACGTGTTTAAAGTCATTATATTATACATTTATTGAATACAAAAAAAATCTAGATATCTGAGCCATCTTTGGCCTAAAAGAAGTCATGTGCTAAATGCTTTCATTTCATCATAAGGCCTGTATGATGAAATGAAAGCATTCACTTCCTTCCTGCTTTGAAACTGCAGGTCTGATGATTGACTTTGGCTGATTAAAGTTAAGTTTAGTAAACAACATACATATGAAAACTTTCTGAATACCAATTTGTAAAAAGCACAACTTCGGCCAGTTTTCTTACCTGCACCTGTAACATTTACGGCTCGCAGAGATGTAGACGGAATTTCCAAACTCAAAATATAACGCTCATCACTGTTTAAGGGTTTAGATTAGTTTAAAGGCTCCAGGGAAGGTGACATTAGGTATGGTATTTTTTTGTGTGAAAGATCTGACATGAGTGAGCTTTTGAGGCTCAGTCAGGAAGTAACAAACCTATTAGAAAGCCTTGTCTTTGAAGTATCAGTTATTCTGCCATCAGTCCAGTTTAAAAGGATTTATTACAGATCAGCTTAAGATTTTGAGCATACAAGAGTTATGGTATTGAGTGCTGCTTTGCAGGTAGCAGTGGCCCATTTTTCTCCCCATCTTCTCTTTCAGTTTAGTTGATTTAGTTTTTTTTGCTCTCTCTCTCTCTCTCTCTCTCTCACACACACACACAAACACACACACACACACACACACACACTTTACTAGGAACATTTCTTTATGGCAGAGTGAAAGACCGCTTTGTAACAAAGCACTTTATAAATCTCTTTCAAAGGAATACACTTTTAATATGATTCAATGTTGTGTTTCACGGAACAAAGTAATACAGATGAGAAGTGATCTTCTTGTTTTCTGTCTTTGCTGTTGCTTGTGCTGTTAGAAATAAGAGGCATGATTTTAAGAGTGAAAGAGGAACATACTAATAGTGTATTCCTCTTTCTCACTACAAAGACAAAACACAAGATTGTTCTATCTGTGCTTAGCCAGTTCTTGTATTTGAGAATACGTAACCCACACAAAAACAGACCCACTTATATATATAGCCTACCCATGAACACACAAAGATGCAAGTATAGACGCAGCAATACAAGAAAACACACACACACACACACACACACACACACACACAGGAAGCTGTGCAGGCTGGTTGTCTGGACCGAGGGGAAGCAGCCGCTGTGTAGCAACTCTGTTAACAATACTGAAACGGAAGCTGGTCATAGAACAGGAAGTGGGAAGGCAGACTGCAAAAAGAATGAACCTCATTTTACCCACACACACACACACACACTTTGTCCATTTTACAGGGTGAAGAGTAATTTCTAACCAGCTCGGCAAATAGCTAATCTGCTTCCATCCTGAAACAGGAGCATTGCAACAGAAACTGTCCCCTAACATTGACTTATTTGATCCCTAAAATGATCTATGGTCCCTATCCAGGTCTGGGTCCCCTAAATCATTTTTACAGCGCCCAGGTCAACGGTCTAAGTACGATCATCTGATGAAAGGTAGTCTCGCATTGCCAGACCTTCCTCCACAGCACTGCAGAGGAAGGTCTGGCTAGCCCACACAGCATTCCAGGATGGGAGAAAAAAGGGATCTGGTTTATTGGCATTTCTTTAAACCAATCACAATCGTCTTGGTTGGCGCTAAGCCCCGGACGGAGCAACAATGCTTCTGCAAAATAGCCTCGAGGATGAACTTGTTTTGGTGGAACATGTGTACGTTCAAAAGTTGTTTTAGTCGTGCAACAGAAAACTCAGATTGGACAGATAGTCTAGCTAGCTGTCTGGATTTACCCTGCAGAGATCTGAGGAGCAGTTAACCATAGTCCTCATAAATCCACCAGAGTTTAAAATGCCAACACAAATAAAGGGGAAGGTGACGGACATCCGGCCGAAATGAAGGACATCCAGCAGAATTTCCGGCAGCACCAAAACAATCCCAGACATGAAACGTCATCAATACAGACTAGAGGAAAGGTAACAGCCATGCTAGCAGTTCTGTGAGGCACAGTTCTGTGAGCTAAATGCTTATGTCAGCATGCTAACGTGCTTTCATTTGCAATGCTGACATGATGTCGCGATGATGTTTAGCAAGTGCGTCGCTTAGCGTGTTTGCATGCTAAGGTTTGCAGTGTTTAGTGCAAAACATGAATTACAGCAGAGGCCGATTTTTTTTTTTCTGATTGCTAAATGACAGTGGTCACAACTGAATCCACATGTGCAAAACTCTAACCACAGTCTGCATTACCAACAGTCACCTGAGCTAAACAATTCACGTCACTTGCAAAACGTATTCCAAACAACACAACTCTTAACACACGTGTCAAAACAGTCTCAGTGCAGCCAAACACTAAGAACAATCCTGATCGAGACAACACACAGTGGTGTGCCTGAACGCGTTCATTGAACGATAGTTCTTTTTCTCTTTCATATTTTGTAACATATTGTAGCCTATTACTGCCTGATGAACATTACTATGAACCCGTTCATTCTGGTGTCTGTGAACGGCACGCTCTCTCAGTTTAACTTCGTTCAATAGGGTGCCAGATTTCTATAGAGCCTTCCAGGCAAAAACACGGCTAAAACACACCGTAAACAGACTTTAATATGTAGCGGAAAAAACACCCAATCTGGCAACACCAGCCACTAGTGTTGCACCGCTGCATACATCATCAAAACAAAAAGCAGCGTGGACGCGACGAAGCAGCAAGGAGGCGTCGTATGATCATTTAAACTCGGGGAGGATGCGAAAAATCGTACATTTCTGTGCAAACTTTGCCCGCCGCCTTTCAAAAAGAAAATCCGCCCTTCAGTCACATCCACAGTAAACCTGAAACGGCACGTTGAACTGATTGGATATGAAGATTAAATCTGACGCGTAGTTTCAGTCTTAGCCCCTTGACGCCTGAATTTATTCACAATTATATAAACAAAATATTATGTGTGTTTCTGGCTCCAAACTGATGCTAAATTAAGTTGAGATTGTTAATTTGTCTATAGCATATGGAATAGATATAAATTTAGGTATGATGCAAATTAGCGACAACAGGCATTATGGTAAAATTCTTTACAAAATGGTAAAATTAATAAAACATAGTAGATTTCATTCATGTCACAAAGTTGTTAGAACTTCTAAACTGTAATTGACAAATACATGGATTTTGACAACGGCAAGAAAGAAAACACTCTCCTACTCCCTAACATTGACAGTAGTTTCTTTAGGGTTAGGGGTAGGGGTAGGGGTAGGTTTAATTTCGCTTCCGTGAACCGGATGTATCTCCCACTCCGACTGGTCCTACGAGAAACCAGTGCATGCAAAAGGTTCCGAGGTATGTATCGCATGTAAACAAACCAGCATTGGGGGGAATACACACGGTATCTCGCCGGCAGTCGGAATGGAAGGGGTTTGATGCAAATTAGCGACAGTCGGCGTTAAGGGGTTAAAACTGATAAAATAATTGCTGTCTGTGGTTCAATATGGGCTGTGGCAATAACTTTGAAAAATAATAGCTCGCGGCAACATATGGAAAAAAGAACTATGAACTAGTTCATTTATGGAACTGTGAACTTTGTTCAAAATGTTGAAGTATGAACTATGAACTGAACTAGTTCATTTTAAAATTTGTGAACTGAACTTTGAACTAGTTCACGTAGAAAGTCAACTTCCCCAACACTGACAACACACACCGTCACAAAGAACACACAAAGAAAACACTACCATCAAACACCAATACAGAAATTAATGTTTACAGTTTGAATAATTTGAGTGACTTCACACAAAATAATATCAGTATCAGCTGTGGTGGATTGAAGAAACTCTGTGGCTGCCTTCCAAAAACTTTTAGGACATTTTCATTTCAACCATATTGTACTGTAATTTCTCTGGCTGCTGGTATCCAGTGTTATTTCTCTAGCGGCTGTGTTGTCTAATGAAATGTTGTTAAATGTTAATGTTGAAGAGTTGCAGTGTTTGGCCTCAGAGTAGCAACAGTTATTGTTAAAATGGATGCTTAATGAAGAGGAAAAGGTGGTAAACGTGTGTTAAGAGTAAGGTTTGTGTGAGTGAAGCCCTCAGTTATCAGTCAACTGGAACGAGTCTGACTTACTGCTGAGAACCCGGATACAGCTCTCGCTTTGGACGTACAGGGTTTGGATAACCCCTCACCCCATACTCCCGCAGCACCTACCACAGTATCTCCGGGGGGACCAGGTCATACGCCATCTCCAGATCCACAAAACACATGTAGACCGGATTGGCATACTCCCAGGTCCCCCCTCCCCGCCCCCAGGATCCTTGCAAGAGTGAAGAGCTGGTCCGTCGTTCCACGGCCAGGATAGAATGCGCATTGTTCCTCTTCAATCTGAGGTTCGACTATCGGCCGATGCCTCCTTTCCAGCTCCTTGGAGTAGACTTTACCTTTAGACTCTGTGTGCAGTATCTCCGTCACTGTAATGACAAGCCTCTGGGAAGTCCCTACTCTTGGCTATTACAGCAGATGACTTCACTGTAAAACTGCAAATTGTCATTTTTACATTACTGTTTGTGGTGAACAGAGACGCAGGTGAGCTGTTTTTTTCTTTATCTTTTTATGCTAAGCTAGACTAATCACCCTCTGGCTCCAGCCACACACTTAACATGTAGACATAAACGTAGTATCAGTTTTCTCATCTATAGAAGGAAAGCGAGTTAGCATAGTTCCCATTTCCCAACTATTCTTTTAAAGCTTTGTTCATTCACTTAAATATATTATAATGTTGTAAAAATGAATAACGTTAAACATAAAATCTTGCTGTCAGGTCATTTGCTTAAATCTGCTAAGCAACTAGATAAATCAATATAAAGTAATTAAAATGATTTCCTCTCCTTCACTCTCATTAAAGTTCCCCTGCGATATCTTAATATGCCCCAGTTGAAAATAGTTAAGGTCCAAATGCCAGATTGCAGAAAGCAAGCCAATTAAATCACACAGCCAATGAAATCTTGAAGTATTGATCAAGAAGCCTTATCCAGATGTATTGCTGTCATTTTGTGCTATGGGGCAGTACAAATCTTACTTAATGGCCCTTTAATAGCGTAAAAAACAAGCCGAGATTCATGCATGTCTTCCTGACCTCAGTAAAATGTCTTCTCAATCTCTGTTTACAAGACGCTCCGTGCTGATGGTCTGCCATTTTTGTTCCTCGGCCCAGGTTGACTGATTTCAGTGCACGTAGTTTGGTTTGAGTTATGACCGGAGGGGAGGAAACTGTGATGGTGGCCCTTTCTCAGGGTTTTACTGTGGTAGATGTTGATGGTGGTTGTCTTGGTCATAGTGGTGACGAGGATTGATCCATGTACGTTTGTACTTCCTCCTCCTCTTTCTGCTAGAGGGATGAGAGGGAGGAATGGACAACGGTAAAGTAGAAGAGTGTTAAGAATTGATGGAGGTACTGGTTGGTACAGTAAAACTGTGCTTCAATAGATGATGCAGCCTTTCTTTTAGAGTGCAGCTGAGAGAATATTATGGAGATGAATTACTTTAATATAGAAACATACACAGCAAGGAACACTGTGATGCAGTATCATTGTTAAAGCACACAGCTTTGCACACTTACAACACACTTTCATTCTGTTGATTTAATTCGTACACTGCTAAGGAATTAGTGAAGTAATAATCACTTTTCAATGCATTTTCATGACAACTCAGCAAAGACCCATCCTCTGATGAAGGTCATTAAATGTGGTTGAAATTCCTGGAAGAAACAGAAACAGGTCATTTAGTCCAGAATATTTTGTCAAACTAAACCTAGTATTAATGGTCCCATGGCATGAAAATTTCACTTTTTGAGGTTTTTGAACATTACTATGCGTTCCCCCAGCCTGCCTATGGTCACCCAGTGGCTAGAAATGGTGATAGGTGTAAACCGAGCCCTGGGTATCCTGCCCTGCCTTTGAGAAAATTAAAGCTCAGATGGGCCGATCTGGAATCTTCTCCTTATGAGGTCATAACAAGCAAGGTTACCTCCCCTTTCTCTGCTTTGCCCGCCCAGAGAATTTGGCCCGCCCATGAGAGAGAGACATCATGGCTTTCAAACGAGCAAAGTCGCAGTTGGTCAAGACCACACCCCCACCCTCCACCTTGCCCCCTCTCCTCCTCAATAGCTACAGACACAGAAATGGCACATACTAAGGAAAGCTCATTGAGGGACTGGCTCTAGTGGCTGCAATTCTGCACCAAGGCTGAATTTTGGGTAAGAGACTTCATATACAGTATTAGGGGACCACTAAGGTCTATATAACAGAGACTTCAGATACAGTATTAGGGGACCACTAAGGCCTATATAAAAGCATCCAACGAGCACCATGTCATGGGACCTTTAACCTAAAAACCTAAAGTCAAGTACAATAATTAACAATCAATGATTACCAGCTGCAACACTGATGCCGTTCATTTTGTTTTATCTTGTGGCTTTGTGTGTGTACTTCGGATCAAAATGAAGGCAGAGTTAAAAAAATGTGTGTGGTCCGAGCAACAGCCTCGGCTCCCCCACTTCACGCTCCTGCCCCGACAACTGGGAAAGATACAGTCACAGAACTTAACAGGTGTGTAGTTGACATCAAAATAAAGGCCAAGTTCTAAAATGGATATGGAGCCCCTCCACGCACACACTTAATGCCCCTGGCCGGATTTGGCGCAGCGACTCGTGTGATTCAAAGATGTTCTTTAGTTAAGCTTGTGGGCTAAGTTTTATCTGTCCCCAGATGGACAGGAAGTGCCCACAATGTGAGTGTGTGAATAGGTTATTGTCCCCATAACAGGCCTACTCCTACACCTAGAAGTGTGGACTGGCCTCACTCTCAAGGTCTTAAACTCAAAACCTCACAAGGTAGGAGAACAAGAACATACACATACACATCTGGATGAAACAGTAGCAATGTCGCCCTCTATTGGATGGCTGCAATACAATTACTAGCCACGATTCAAAAGCTCCTCCCTCTCCAAAGTCCTCTTTCTGAACTCAACTCTTTGGCCATGAAAAGTTCATGAAATTAGAAATATTGCTGTCATCCATATAAAATAACAGACCGCTTGCTTTTTTAAAAGTTATAACTGGATGATATTTTCTAATCTGATCATGTAATCTAGGGATTACAGTCATTAGCTGGAGCTGCCTGTCAGGCAGTCTGGAAAGCTTCTCTCTCACTGCACCTCACTTATTCATTCCGTCTAAAGATCTCACACACACACACACACACACACACACACACACACACACACACACACACACACACACACACACACACACACACGTTTATCATACATTCAGTGTCTCTCTGTACCGTGGGAAAAAAATGTCACACCCTGATCGCTTCACACTCTATATCCTCTGACTATCACCTCTTTATATATCTCTGTCTCTTTAAAACACACACACACACACACACACACACACACACACACACACACACACACACACACACACACACACACACACACACACACACACACACACACACACACACACACACACACACACACACACACACACACACACACACACACACACACACTCTCGCCTATCAGTCACAAGTCACATCTCTTGGCTTCTCTATCATTTGCAATTCACTACATATAAATACAATGGTTTAACAACATTTAAAATAATATTTTTGCTGCATTTTATTTATTTTTGTCTTTCTAAAAACTGCTGCCCCCATTTTAGATACACTATTAATGCTGTAACTTTTCCCTCATACTTTAGATTTGAATATTTTTATGTACAGTTCTTCTTTCTATTTGACCTTCCCTTCACACTATGCTTCTTCAAACCCAAAAAACATATTTTTGAAAATGCTCTCAATTGTTAATACACTAAATAAACACCAACATTTTGGAAAACAAAAGGACCTGCTCAGACATGGTCGGGGAAGACAACCTTCTGTCACCTCTAACTTTTTTGGTCACTTTGATCACTCATTTTGAATTTCAATACAGCCAAGCATACAATATAGGTGTTGGCATTAAATATTAATCTGATGGTGTGACTAAAATAAATAAATAGCAAAAGCAATTAACTGTATCTACCTCTCAGTGTGTATTATGTTGTAGTTACTTTGACAGAGCTTCAAAAGTATGCTTGAAAGAGTTTTAGTTTTATTGTATTTCAGCCAAAACTCACAGGCACACTAATACATTTGCAGGTGTTGAATAAAACATGAGTTATGGTTTGTGTTTATCTTATCCAACGGGTGATTTGTCCTGCTCTGAGGTTATTTAGTGCCTGCCTGGCAAAGGAATTCAAACACCGCACGGTTTAGCCTGAGGGTCTGCAGAGATGGAGTGTGACGCAAGGGTTGCCAGTTTAAATCCCCTGTTATAAGCCTCCTCAGTCTCAGTGAATCATGCACCATAAATATGTGTATATTGTGTGTGGAGTGTCTGCTAAATGAAACTAGTGCAGGATTCCAACTGGTTTTGAAATGTTGGTGAATTTGAAAGGAATCGTGAATGACTTGGCATTTGAGTCAAAGAACAGCCAGATAATATGATATATCTTTGCAGGGAAATTAGCAGATATGGTCCTATTTTTCCAATAACATTTGAATCGTCTTTAAATGATTTACTTACCTTATCACTTTAAATAAAAAAAAAAATTGTTAATGACTAAAAATGTTTCATGTGTGTGTCTTTGCAAACTCACTCAAGGTCCCTCACAATGTCCCTTGAGAGCTGAATGAAGACATTTTAATTGAACTTAATTGAATTCTGTTTAAAATATAAAAGAGCTATTATATATTACAATATTACATTTTTCTACAATTTCTTCTTTGTCTAATGGTATGTTAAGTTTCTTTCTGGACTTGGATAGACATAGGCATAACTATGAACTATAAACTTTTACTATTTTATTTTTCGTTCACTTTCGATTATATAAAATCTTTTCCTCTAAAAAGAGTAAAATAAAATGTAATCTGCTGCTTGGGAGCTTCAATGGTCAAATATTTTTACAATTTTACACCACCAGAGGTCAGTGTTGTACTACAAAGGGAAATACAAATCTATCTATCTATCTATCTATCTATCTATCTATCTATCTATCTATCTATCTATCTATCTATCTATCTATCTATCTATCTATCTGATTGAGTGACTGTAAGAACAAAGTTTGTGGGCTGTGAGAGTATCAGCAAGCTGTTTATGAATGTGTGTGATTTGAGACTTATTTGAATCATACATCTGCCAAAAAACAAATTGACTCTGCCATATAGTGATTCCCGGACCACTTTGGATCATAAGTGTGTGTGTGTGTGTGTGTGTATGTGTGTGTGTGTGTGTGTGTTCTGCATTTGTGTGCAGTAACATTTTTAGCTCACATTGGGGAACTTTGTTTCCGTCGCTTTGAATTTGCTCCATTCAAAATGATATTGATCCTGTGTGTTTGTCTGTGTGTGTGTGTGTGGGAGAGAGAGTGTGTTTGTGTGTTTAGTCCTTAATGAAGGTGCTTTCAGGACGTTCTGCTACTGTTGTGCAGAAGAAGAAAGATATGATCAAAGCTGGTGTATTTAAATCCCTTTATTTCTCGTTGTTGTTCTAGACTTTCATTTTCACAGACACGGAGGATGTGGACTTGCATTCAGAAGGTAAGCAGCAATCTTGAATCTAATTTACACACAAAATCTCAAATTTACATCTAGATCAACATGAAATTGATTGATAACATGATGTGGACACATACTTTTATGTACTTCTGGCCTGGCGCTGTTTTCCATTGTTAGGTCTTATTCCCTAAATTCACATTCAAAGCTTAACCCTCCTGTTGTTCTCAGTCGAAATCTGACCCATTTTCAAATTTTTTTTACCAGAAAGTTTGGTGTCTTTAAAACCAAATTGCCCAAAAACATGGATGGGGGAGAGTTTAGGGTGTTTTATTTCATGCTATAGCATTTGAAGAAAAACAAAACTTTACTAAACTTTACGTCTGTGATAACTATCAGTCAAAATAATTCAGAATTTCAGCTTTTTTTTATTAACTCAGAAAGTAGACATAATTTCATACGAATGAGGTTTATTGACAATTGATTCCATTCCAAACTAGTGGTGGTAGTGAAAAAAAGTGTCGAAAATGTCTAAAAAGCTTAGAAACAAATTACAAAAAAGCCCGGGGAGGAGGACAACAAGTGCATGCATCGACAAGAACACAACACAAGGGTTAAAATAAGAAATGCTATCATCCCTGATTCCTTCATTCTCTAGCTCTCCCTAATCTATTCCTCACAATCTCCCATCTCGCCTCCACTTTCTCTCTCCATAATAATAATCATCAATATCTGGCCTACATGATAATTATGTGTAATACCTGTGAAACTGAGAAAATCAAGTTGAATGAATCAAACACTCTCTCTGTCTCTCATTGTCCAGGTTATAACATGGTGGTAACAGGCTGCCAGTCGGATCACAGCCAGCAGGCTCTGTCCTGCAAGATGTCCGCTGAGTACGACGGCTTCATGGCCTCAGACAAGAGGTGAGACAAATTAAGGTCCGTCTGTCATCCTGCCTACACTGGATTTTGAAGATCGGATTAAGATTAGAAACGTTAATATAATCACTGTGGGGAAATTGGGCTGTTACCGCGTCAGGTGGTGCGAGGAGAAATCAAACAAGTTAATCATCTGGGGTTAGACAGATTCTTAACAGGAGTACATCTTTTTATCTTGCCAACATCTTCGTTGCGCAGTATTTCCCAGAGGTCACATGTTAATTCAAACAGCGTGGGCAGTACAAAAGCATGCTTCTTAGATTTTGTCTTCAGTCCTCCTTCTCACTCTTTACAAGCAGATATTGCTTGCACCAAACGCCAGACAGACAACGTTAGCGACTAGCAATGAACGTCGAGGTGCATGTAGCAGCTAAACAGTGAGATGTTTCTCTCTCTCAAGTTAGCGGAGACCATATCAGAGTTAAGAAGGAGAGTGAATACCATACTTGCATTAGCTTCAGTGCTGTTGTTTCTCTTTATCTGCTGATGTGTAAATAGGCTGCTGTTCACTAACAATTTTGCCAATATCAATTCATGGTGATGACATGTCAGTGTTGTGTTGATAGCTTGTTTCTGCTGCCCCCGAGTGGCCAAAGGAATCAATTATTGTTTAACTTAACTCATTTCCAAAGCAATAAAATAAAAAATAATATGACAGTAGAATAAAAGTAGTATTTGGAGAGGGCCACATTGTGTATTAGATCATACTCTGTGAGTCATTTGGATTTTTTTTTGTTTACTTGGTTTTAACTCACGACACCGCTTTAGGCTGCCAGTATACTGAACAACGTGTTGTTGATATTTGTTCATATTTTTGATTTGTGGAAAATACGATGAGGCTCGACAGCTTGCGTTTGGTGTGTGACTGAGGCTTTGACTGCTGTCGTCATTAGCGTGGCAGAGAAAATGAAAGAGCGTTTCAGTTTGGTTTCCAGGGCCCACTTTGTTATTTGGACTGAAAGGGAAGTGAGGCTGTTTGGTTTGGAAGGAAGCCTTTCGTGTTGTTGGACAGCCATAAGGATGGCAAAGGAAGAAAGCCACCACTTCAGTTTGGTACCAGAAGCTTTGTCATTTGGACTCTGATTTTGCTGTAAATGTGTGTATGGTTTGGAATGAGGCTTTGACATTGTGTCCAGTCATTAAGGTGGCAGAAGAAAGCTGTATTACTCACAGAATACAGTGAAACTCATGTATGGAGATAACAGGTAATCCAGACAGACAAAAGAAGACAGAAGTGAGTTTGTGAAAAGCGCTATATAAAATTAAATTTATTATTAATAGAAGTGCCGTTGTTTTTCCCCTGTATTTCTTTCCTCTACTTACAAATTCTTCCTGAAAGGAAGTCTTTGAAATTTACTTAGGAAAAAAAGCTTTCAACTGGGACTAATAACACATATCTGTGATACATTATTCTAAGGTTCACTCACTAGCTTTTTCAGAACCTTTTCTGACTTTTTCTGATCCTTGAATACAGCCAAGGGTTATGCTCTCCCCCATAAAAACATTAGTAATCTTAAACTCCATGTCCACCGCGTGGTGATGATGACACCATAGAAACAAAGAAGACAGTGGGACACAGTTGAAAGTTCCAGAAATAGGAAGTGTAGGCTGGGGGATACATCAAATTAATTGGAATATATGTTTTTTATACTATGTGTAAAATGTAGACCTATACATCATAAAAATTCATTTTTTTAAAACGTGCACAAAAAGTTTGTTTTTAGTCTAAAAGAAACATAGCTAATAGCTGGCTACATTAGCTGTCTTGAGTCACGACAGCTCCAAGTGATGCCAGTTTGTTATTATAAATGTTCTTCTGTATTCCACATGAAGTCCTAAAACATATGATTTTTCAATCATGTTTTACTCCTCTTGCATTTTGGAATCTACCCCAAGTTTGAAAAAAAAAAAAAATCAAGATTTAATTTTTTGGCCAAACCCCCCAAGCCCCCAGTAGTAAGTAAACCTTGGACTTTTGGTTTTGAGGAATTATTTCCTGTGGTAGACTTACATTTCCTCCTGTGAGCATATTCAGTGTATACACTGAAATAAAAAGACACAACTCAGGCACAATGATAAACCACAAACTTTAGTCCTTAAAAGAAAAACAAAGCTAATGTTGATTTGAGGTTCAAGCAATTTTCAATTCTTCCGGCGTTGGATTCATTCAATGCAAGAATGAAACCAAAAAGGAGGAAAATTGCTATTGAATATCTGATCTGCTAGCTGCAGACATCAACAGTAGGAATGGAGAGGAGCACAGAAACCCAGACTGTTAAAACAAACCAGTTTACATATTTTAACTGCGTCTTTGTTCTGTTCTTCTCCTGGGGCTCCTCAGGTGGTTTTGTCATGTGGACGATGATAACTACGTGCACCCGGAGGCCCTCCTCTCCCTGCTCTCAGCCTTTCCCCAGGACGGCGACATCTACGTGGGCAAACCGAGTCTGGACAAGCCCATCACTGCTCATGAACTGCTGGAGGGCAATGCAACGGTACCGTACCACAGTGTTGATTCAATGTAACCCACAGTGTTGGGAGTAACGAGTGTAACGCTAGTTATTGTTAGCGTGAACTATTAACTCGTCGTTATTACATATAAGTACTTTTGGGCCGTGGACAGAGTAAGAGCACGGAGACAGTTTCAACTGTGTAACTTGGTCACTCTTCAAGCGTAGGACAACTCAAGACTCATAACAAAATGTGCTTCATCATCTCAACATCATATCCCTCCGCCAACATAACTGTTACTGAATTACAGGCAGGGTATAACATGTTAGATAGCTCCCTTGTTAATTCAAGGAGCAGAATACACTATGAAGCTACAATTAATGGAAATATGTGACTTATTTCAGTAACCCTAAAAAGGTCATCTGTTAACTAAATAGTCACAAAATAAATCTCATCTTACACGCGTTACAAAAGTAACGCAATTACAGTTTTTTGCTGTAACGCAGTAATATAACGCTGGCTGAAGCTGGGCAGAGCTATGCTGAGTACAATGCTGAGGTCATCACTTCATGACATCAAATGAACACATATTTTCTGATAGTAAACAGATACACTTTGAAAAGGTTCTATACTGTAGTGTAAAAAACTATTACATGTGAGTTTTAGCCTGGTATGTGCTAGTCTATATCAATGACGTTTAATTTCCGGGATCGTTCCCTCATTTCGGCCGGATGTCCGTTACATTCCGCTTTCTTTATGTTGGACTTTTAAACTGCGGTGGATTTCTGAGGACTATGGTTAACTGCTCCTCAGATTTCTGCAGGGTAAATCCAGACAACTAGCTAGACTATCTGTCCAATCTGAGTTTTCGGTTGCACGACTAAAACAACCTTTGACAGGTTCCACCAAAACAGTTTTCTTCCCGAGGCTATTTTGCAGCTGCAGCATGGATCTGCCCGGTGCTTAACGTTGCCCAAGACGATTGGGATTTTTTAAATGAAATGCCAACAAGCCAGAGCACGTTTTTTTCCTCCTATCCCGGAATGCTGTGTGGACTAGCCAGACTCTCCTTGCAGCGCTGTGGAGGAAGGTCTGGCAAAGTGAGACTGACAAGATAGATTTTCGTGCGATATATGATCACGCGATTCTCATGCGATGTCGTGACATCGCGAGAATCCAGCTGCCGTGCAAGGTATGATAAAATTGGGGGAAAAGTTGACAAAAAGTGAGTGCTTTTGTCAGCACCATCTTCAACACAACTTGCAAACCATGTCATTCTACAGGCTTAAATAAGCCTAGAGACAAACAGCAATGCCCAGGGGAAGGGTGGTAAGAACCAGAAGGTGTTTTGCATGAACTCATCATCAGTTAGGTGTGGTCACAGGACTTATAGGAGACCAGATATGGCAAATCATTTACTTCTATGTTTCCCCAGAGCTTATTCCCCAGGATTGTAAAAAGGCTTCTGAAACAGCATTTGCACCACAGCACACTAAAACTCCTCTGAAACCTATGCTGAATTGAATTTATGGGGGCCGATAACTCTGTAAGGCAGGGGGACCCCTCTGAGATACATTACTTTCTTTAACATATCTCCACTAATTTATGTTTTCATGCTGTCCTGCCTCTCGAGATTCTTTACCATCATGAATTCCTACCTTCTTCTTTCTTTTCACTTTTCGACTTCTCATTTTTTTCCATCCCACCAAGACAGACCTGCTGTGTTATTCACTCAGCGATTCTCATGAATCCCTTTGTTGCATTCTTCCTTCCTGGCTTCTTTGCTGTTTTCTGATGTTTCACTGTGGAACCAAATTAACTCTCAAACCAAACCAAAGTCCTTCCCTGTAGCCTGTGGACAGGTTACCTTCTCCCACTCGTAGCCACACATCCAACCATTTTAATGTTCCAACTCTTCAACCCCTTCTTCTTCAAAGACAAGGTATGGACAATACCCAACATAATCCATCATCGCATTTAAAAACAACTTTGTAGTTCAAAGGTCAAAGGGGATTTTCAATGGACATTTTGAGATATAAAATCTTAAAGGTCCCATGACATGGTGCTCTTTGGATGCTTTTATATAGACCTTAGTGGTCCCCTAATACTGTATCTGACGTCTCTTTCCCGAAATTCAGCCTTGGTGCAGAATTACAGCCACTAGAGCCAGTCCCACAATGAGCTTTCCTTAGGACGTGCCATTTCTGTGTCTGAGGAGGAGAGAGGGGGGGCAAGGTGGAGTGTGGGTGTGTGGTCTTGACCAACTGCCACTTTACTCGTTTGAAAGCCATGATGTCTCTCTCTCATGGGTGAGCCAAATTCTCTGGGCGGGCAAAGCAGAGAAAGGGGGGGTAACCTTGCTCCTTATGACCTCATAAGGGACAGATTCCAGATCGGCCCATCTGAGCTTTCATTTTCTCAAAGGCAGAGCAGGATACCCAGGGCTCGGTTTACACCTATCACCATTTCTAGCCACTGGGGGACCATAGGCAGGCTGGAGGAATGCATGTTAATGTTAAAAAACCTCATAAAGTGAAATTTTCATGCTATGGGACCTTTAACCATGGTTGGCCAGTTTACAGTCCACATTTCCGGAAGCATTTTTAGATGTTTGTCAGTTGTTTCTCTTGAAAAACGTTAAAATTTCTCTCTCTTTTGTTATTGTCCCTTTGTTCTCAGTTCTACCCCGTCTATCCATTCTTTGTTCCTTCCTTTTTTTCTATCCTCTCTTAAGATGCTCTTTGGCTCCACCAAGGACACTAATGAACTGTAAAACAAAGCTGCGTTCCCCTTTTCATTGGTCTTGTGCCCAAATGCAACCCAGCCAGGTTAAACACTGCCATTCAAAATCCATACTTTCCTAATGCACACTTTCTATTTTCACTCTTATCAGTGCTGCCGGGAAATGGGGGAGAATGAATGGATGGATGGATGGAAGTACATGTATGGTAAAACACGCGCACGCACGCACGCACGCACACATATATTGTTTTTGGAATACTCATGTACCTATTTACAGGTGTGTGTCACTGAGTTCACATGCTTTACAGTAGAATTAATGCTCCTATTGAGTTAAAGTGCATCCTGGTTCTAGCAAGCTCTCTGAATAGCATTCTCCCTGCTCTTTTCAATCTATCTCACTCATTTCTTGGAATTACTCTCTACATCTCCCTTGTGTCACATTCTCCTCTCTGATTGCACCCATTTACACCGGAAAAATAGATCTTTATTTATTTATTTGCTTCCGTAGTAACTCTGTCTCTCTCTCTCCCTTCCCTTCCCTTCCCTTCCCTTCCCTTCCCTTCCCTTCCCTTCCCTTCCCTTCCTCCTTCCTTTTGTTCCCACTGCTCTCTTCCACTTTCCTCTTTCCTTCCTACTTTTCATCATCTCCATCCTTCGCCGGGTTTAGATGGGTGATGGAGAAAACAAAAAAGAAAACAAATGTCAAGCTCCCTCTCTGTCTCTTCATCTCAGTTTCTTACGTCTCGCTGACTGTCTTTTTTGATTTTCCTGCCACTGTTGTGAGGTTGGAGAGGTGGAAGGGAGAAAGAAGAAGGCAAAGAAAGGAACGGAAGGGAATAAATGGAAATGGTAGGAAAGGGATGAACTTTAGAATAAAAAAAATAAAAAAGGAAGGAATTCATAGAGAAAGAGCCAAAGGACATAAATGGCAGGAAAGAAAAGAGAGGGAAGACAGGCAGGAAAATAAATTAAAGGAAAGGAATGGCCTTTAACACAAAAAGGAAGGAAGTAGAAGATAATGATCCACAGGAAGGAAAAGGATAAGAAAGAAATCAAAAGCAAGAGGATGAATGGGAAGGGAGACAGAAAGGTGCTAACAACAAGGCAGGAAATGGGGAAAGGGAAAGAAAAAGATTGGAAAGGAAATGAAAGAAGAAAATGACCATATGGGTCGTCATGCAAGCAACTCATAACTGTCGACAATTACATTTCTCGTTAGGGGGCGAACTCTCGTGGCTGTAGTAATTAGGGGTAGTACGGTTCACAAAACCCACAGTTCGGTTCGTATCACGGTTTTAGGGTCACGGTTTTCGGTTCTGTACGGTTCTTGTTATTTTTTCTTTTAATCTTTAACTCTCCAGAAATATACTTCAGCATATGATATATAGCAAAAATTAGCATGTTGAATGCATGATGCACAATACATGCACACAGTGACAGTTCTATATATTGTTTTATTTCTGACGCATCCTCCAACTCCGGGCAGCCTTCCTTATCTCTCCCACTTGACATTTCTGCATGTGACGTGACCCGCAGCACTCCACACTCCACTTGAGGAGCGGTCGGCTCGGCGCCTCTCAAAATCTGACGAAAATCTTTTAAACTGACCTTTGTCGATCAAAAAAAACAGACAGCTTCAAAATTCGCTTAAAATTTTTTCAGAAACATGTTTCGTTGAACTATTTTAGTAAAATACGAGATCATATTCAGAACGAGACGCCGTTAGAGTCTCTTTTGAAATTCGTGAGCAGCAAGACCCACGTGACGCGTTCGTCCAATCAGCTGCCATGTGTTGCGTTCGTCATGCTCATCCCCCAAGTCATTTCCGGTAAGTGTTTTAACATAGGTTTCGAAAGTGGGCACTACGGCAGTAAGTGGTTAGTGCACATTAACAGTGTACTGACGAACCATGTGACGCACACACGCTCCGAACCGAGACCACCCCTAGTAGAAATTATCCCGAGAGCAAACGGAGAAGTATAAGGAGGCAGGTTGGGGTGCTGGATAGGTCAAACATAGCAAAGAAACTCACCCACACTGTCTAACTTTCAAAAAATATTTAAAGTTTAATGCACACAAAAAATGATACAGAGCATCTATAGATGGACATATTTCCAAAACCTGCTGGTACTTTATCCATTAAAGTGATGGTTCGGAGTAATTCACCCTCTTACCACGACTCGCCCACACACCCCCAGAAGCACCTGGTTTCTTCGTATAACATTGGGAGAGTTAGCTAGAGTAAGCGTTATCAGCTGAATAGCTTAGCGCGGGGGCTACGGACCCACGTTTGTATCTCGTAAGTTACCCCACTAATAATGCCGAAATGATACCAAACGTCTACAAGTAGTACAAATAGGTTATGCTCTCATAAAAGGATGGATTGGAAAGTTTGTAAGTACACCAGAAGTTTATGTAAATAACCATTTGGCCGGGCTTGCGCTCTCTGCTGTTGTTGTTTCTGCTGTAAAGACCAGCGTTAAGGGGCGGCTTACAAATTACAACACCGAAAGAGATGCAACAAAAATATTTATTAATTTAACTTTTTTTTTAAGTAAGTGCTGTAGTATAACTAGCAGGAGACAAGTAATAATTGAGGTAAGTTTGGAGACATTACCTTATTTAATCATTGAATTAATAAATATTTTTGTTGTAACTCTTTTCGGTGTAGTAATTTGTAGACGGCCCTAAGCACTCGTCTAACTGCAGGTAGCAGCCGGTAGCAGCAGCAGCAACAGAGAGCTGAAGAGAGCAGACAAGTGTTCATAAACTTCTGGTGTACTTACAAACTTTCCAATCCATCGTTTTATGAGAGCATAACCTATTTGTACTACTTGTAGACGTTTGGTATCATTTCGGGCATTATTAGTGGGGTAACTTACAAGATACAAACGTGGGTCCATTAGCCCCTGTGCTAAGCTATTCAGCTGATAACGCTACTCTAGCTAACTCTCCCAATGTTAGACCCAGGTGAAAAAAGCTTCTGGGGGGGTGTTTGGCTCGAGGTCATGGTGCAAAGGACCCTAAGGTGAATTACTCCGAACCATCACTTTAATAGATAAGAGTAAAACATATTGTATACTAATGATAAACACAAAAAGAGTCCACAACTTCATACTTTACATTACTTGTGTGTTAAATAACACAAACATGTATGTGAAAATAGACAAGGTCAACATCATATCAGCAGCTACGCTGCGCTTGAAGATGACGTAGAATTAAGAGGGACAACGGTAGCGAGTAATATGAAAGGCCAAAATTCCATCTAAGGAGGGTGGTTGGGGGGGTGGATGGGTCAAACAACACAGGACTTTCACCCCGGAGACCTAGGTTTGTGTCCCGCGTGGCATTTTTCCTAAACCCACCTGTCCCATTCTTCTTTTCCTAAACCCAACTATCACGTTCTTCTTTACCTAAACCCAACTATCACGTTCTTCTTTACCTAAACCCAACTATCACGTTCTTCTTTACCTAAACCCAACTATCACGTTCTTCTTTACCTAAACCCAACTATCCTGTTCTTCTTTACCTAAACCCAACTATCACGTTCTTCTTTACCTAAACCCAACTATCACGTTCTTCTTTACCTAAACCCAACTATCACGTTCTTCCTTACCTAAACCCAACTATCCTGTTCTTCTTTACCTAAACCCAACTGTCCCATTCTTCTTTACCTAAACCCAACTGTCCCATTCTTCTTTACCTAAACCCAACTGTCCCATTCTTCTTTTCCTAAACCCAACTATCACGTTCTTCTTTACCTAAACCCAACTGTCCCTTTCTTCTTTACCTAAACCCAACTGTCCCATTCTTCTTTTCCTAAACCCAACTATCACGTTCTTCTTTACCTAAACCCAACTGTCCCATTCTTCTTTTCCTAAACCCAACTATCACGTTCTTCTTTTCCTAAACCCAACTATCACGTTCTTCTTTAACTAAACCCAACTTGTCCCGCATGTCACGGAAACGTACAGTACAGGCCAAAAGTTTGGATACACCTTCTCATTCAATGTGTTTCTTTATTTTCATGACTATTTACATTGTAGATTCTCACTGAAGGTATCAAAACTATGAATGAACACATATGGAATTATGTACAAACAAAAAAGTGTGAAATAACTGAAAACATGTCTTATATTTTAGATTCCTCAAAGTAGCCACCCTTTGCTTTTTTTGATAACTCTGCAAACCCTTGGTGTTCTCTCAATGAGCTTCATGAGGTAGTCACCTGAAATGGTTTTCACTTCACAGGTGTGCTTTGTCAGCGTTAATTAGTGGAATTATTTCCCTTATTAATAAAAAAAGCAAAGGGTGGCTACTTTAAAGAATCTAAAATATAAGACATGTTTTCAGTTATTTCACACTTTTTTGTTAAGTACATAATTCCATATGTGTTCATTCATAGTTTTGATGCCTTCAGTGAGAATCTACAATGTAAATAGTCATGAAAATAACTAAAAAAACGCATTGAATGAGAAGGTGTGTCCAAACCTTTGGCCTGTACTGTACCTTTTATAAGCCCACCCACGATCTTTTCCTTAACCTAACGGCGTCAAAAGTGACACCAGTCCCGAACAAACGTGTTTAGATATGACACTAAAGGAGACTTTTAGCGTCAATAACGACAAAGGCACCTGACCAAGCGTCCGTATTTTACGCGATGGGAGTGAGAATGTGTTGACACACCTGCCTCACGTTGTAGATGTGTGAAGTATTTGTCTGTACTGGATGGGTACAAACCTTAGTATGTGACGGAGTAACGTCCGTGACGTCACGTTACAGCCTCCTTTTAGTAGTTTTACGGGACTTATCTGAAGCCGATCCCTTATGTTTTCCCAACCCTAACCTGTTTTTGTTGCCTAAACTTAACTGGTTCCATTTCACAACGTTTGCTACGTGTTTGAAACTGCGCCAGGTCACGTTAAATTGAACGGTCACATTACTACGGTAACATGTTTAAACCGCCACTGTGCAGCAGTAAATAAAATGGCTGTATGTGTCGTTTTGGGAGTCTTTGGAAATCAACCTATGATGTTTGGGTATGAGGATGTGTTGGAAAAATGGAAAAGAAAAGTGTAAAGGAAAAGATAATTAAGAATATGAAAAAAAACACGGATACATAGTTGAAAGAAAGACTTGGAAATAATAATATAGTAATAATATAGAGTAAGGAGAAATAAAAGGGAAGGAAATTAAGACAGAAGACGTACAGCAGAGCAAAAGGAAAGGAAAGGAAAGAAAACACGCACAGTCTAGTCATTTGTGCCCTCCCCTAAACTCCTAATCTGGCTGCCGCGTCTTAACACACCTAAACACTTTTACTGCAGATAATAAAACAAACATCATCTTGTGAAATGGCAGAGTTAGCAGATAAAGACATGCAATTCATTTCAGGTGGTTTGGAAAAGAACAAACAATCAATACAAGTCTGAAGGGAAACCAGATAGGAGAGGCAAGGAAAATAATTACACTTTATTATTTTAGGGTCAGTGAGAAAAGCACTCTTCTGTATTTCTTACCTATTACAGACATAGTTTGTTTATCAGAGCGAAAGATCTCTAGTTTGTCAAATATTTCTAGTATTCCTGTGTGTATTTTTTTTTTTCAATATTTTTGGGCATACAGATTTTGTGTTCATTTTGCGAGTTTAGGATTGGTGTCTTTATTCCCAAATAAAGTGGTTACTAGGGCTGGGCGATATGTAAAAAATCAAATATCACGATATTCTTGACCAAATACCATGATGTAAATATTCAACGATACTGAAGGATTGTCAGTTGGTGCTTTAACAAAATATTATTTATACAACGACATTTTTGTTAAATAATCATCAGAAATGTCGGTTTAATGACAAAGTGTGTAAAGGCACATAACAGAACAGCTAGAGTTCAGAAAATGACATCACTTTACTCTAATGCAGCCTTCAAAACCAGGAAAAATCCACACTGAATATGTTACGATTTTACGATATCCAAAATCTAAGACGATATCTAGTCTCATATCACGATATCGATATAATATCGATATTATATTGCCCAGCCCTAGTGGTTACTCATGATACTGCAGATGATTTGTATATTTGTAGTATTTATTGTAGATTTTACATTGCTTGGCATTCTATGGACAGCAAAGGAATAATTTTATTGTACAGGGAAACGTTTTCTGTGCATACGACAATAAAACTTTGAAAATGTGAAAAATTGAAATGTGTATGTAACTGCGGATGTGTGTTACTATGTGTGTGTTTGTGTGAGAGGTAACAAGACTCACAAGAAAATAAGCAGGTACAAAGCTCTTGTCAGGCATAAGAAGTATAGGAAAAAGCATTACACTTGAACGTCAGGCAGCCTTTGTCCCTCACACACACACTAAGACATGTTATCCCATTTGAAGAATGTGATTTACACCTTAATGGCATTACAGTATTCAGTCTTTAAGAGCAACAGCACTGGATCAAAAGGTTTAAGGCTGTGTTGGTGTAGGAGAAGTGCTTCAGGGGGTAAAATGAAATACAATCCAAGAGGACCTTGGCGGCTTATCAGATGCCGGGATACTGAATAACATTTATACCCAACAGGCGCCGCTTTACAACTGTGAGAAGTTGTCACAGCAGCAATAATTTTGTCATTGTTTGCATGCTGTTTGCTTCTATTTGATTGAACCAACATAGTGTGTTGCTGGCCACTGGCCTTTGTGTTGGCATCCCCCCTATGGCAACACAGAGCTTTCCATAAAATGAAGTGCAAACTGTGTTTCTTGGTGCAGTGCGCTTCTCTGCAATTTTTGGAGTTTTGCATCAGGCGTGATCACTTTTCATTTCTCCCCATTTGCTCATTCGATCGTTGAAACTAGGGATGGGAATTTTGTGTAAAAACAATGATATATATATGTCTGTTTCTGTGACAGTGGCTGCATAATAATGCATCTGAAAATCTGTGTGTGTGTGTGTGTTTTGTCACTCAGAGGGAAGTGCGGTTCTGGTTCGCTACAGGAGGAGCAGGATTCTGTCTGAGTCGGCAGCTGGCGGAGAAGATGGCTCCATGGGCCAGGTATTTACCAACTGATGCTCCCTGCACACAACAAAGTCTCACGGCAGTTCGTGAAATAGTCACCGTGATTTGTGTACACACGTTTATCTCGTTTTTTTTCGTGATGGTCAGCGCGTTTTTGAAACTAATGTATTTCAATGGGAAGCATCTTTCGGGATCACAGCACGATTCTTTCTGTCAATCGGGCGTGAAATGAACACGATCGCCAAAAATTCCATGATGGGCCCATGGAAGAATTCTGGGTTGGGTTTAGGAAAAGAAGAACGGGGAAAGGAAACGTGACACGCGGGACATGATCCCCAGTCTCCTGGGCGAAAGTCCTGTGTTGTTTGACCCATCCACCACCCCAGCCATCCTCCCCACGCAGATTTTCGGCCTTTCATACTACTCGCTACTGTAGTTGCTCTTAATACATTAGTTTAAAAAAGAAAAATACGAGATAAATGTATCCGTGTACACAAATCAATAGATTAAACTACGTGACCATTTCACAAATTGCTGTGAGACTGGGTTGCTGCACATGTGTGTGTGTACGTTGGGACCAAATGTATGGATCAGTCAAAATCAACAGTCTACACAATTAAAAAACAAGTGTATGCATTCTTTTCATTTGAAAGGTGCAGGTTCTATCATTTCCCTCAAGCTAGGTTTTATCAGAAATTATTTTAATGTGTTTGCCCTTATTAGTCCATTAAATGCAAAACTAATTTACTTCAAGTTGACAATGGAAATCAACTTGAAGAGACTTGAAACTTGCTTGCAAGAGGTAATTCACCACAGTGAACATTTAATTGCCCTTATTTGTATTTATGTTTGTCAAAATGATGTTATAGTTGCTCAGTAATGACGCTGAGACGCCATTATTTTTGTTTTAGATTGGAGCGCCTTTAAGAGACTATAAAAAACACAGAAGACATACAATACATAATGTGATTTTTGATGGCCTCTTTGCAGGTTTTCTGTTGTCAAAGTCACAGTTTCCTGCAAACACTTGAATGCACCACAATTTTCAAAACAGCGTCTTTAAGCCAACTGCATTAGCAAGCAGCATAACTTTGACCAAAAAAAGAGTAAAGCATGACCAAATGTTCAGAGTGATGAATCACCAATCTAAAGTAACTTTCAGGTCTCTGCAAGTTTGTATTTATCCTGCTCTCAAAGAGCTGAGACTAATGGCTGCCCAGGGCCACAAGGTAGGGAATCAATCTAAGAATTTACGGTGTTCTTTGGAAAAGGTCAGCAGTAAAGTACATGCAATATAGTTAATGGGCCAAAACATGCAAGATCTGCAACAATTTCCTTTTAGGTTTAAAGTTAGGCAGTTTTAGAGTTTTTTATTTTATTTTATTTTATAGCTTTTATTTAGGAAAATTACTGCCCTCATAACCAGAAAAATCTGTGGTGGAAGAAGTATTCAGATCCTTTACTTAAGTAAAAGTACTAATACCACACTATAAGAAGTGAAAAGTGAAAGTCCTGCATTAAACATGTTACTTAAGTAAAAGTATGTAAGTATCATCAGGAAAATGTACTTAAAGTATTCAAAGTAAAAGTATCAAATGCAGAAAAATCCTGATATTTTAGAAACTGGAAACGATCAAAACAGTTCGGTTTTTAATCGTCTAATCATTTCAGCTTGTAGGCCGTTATATTGTTGGGTAGTTTCATTTAAAATAAAACATAATATTTTATATACGTATATATACCGTAATTCCTCAAATAAAAACTAGGGCCTTTATTTACCTGAACTGCAGAAGGTACCAGGCTTTTATTTGAAGCAGGCTTTTGTTAGAGGCAGGCCTTTATTTCTAATTCCATCTGTTTTATAAGTATAATTGTTTTAAATAAACAGTTTTAAATGAAAAGCCATAGAGTTCCAGTGGACAGAGATCATTAATTTTTTTAAGAAACATTTGCCCCTTTGGAAATTAACTGTGAATGAAGCTTGCCCCGACTGGTTTTTATTAATTTTATTTTTACGTAATATTATATGAAAGGCACTTAGGAGATGATCCACACTAATATTTTCATCACCTTAATTTAAGGCCCGGCCTTTATTTGTCCATGTTGACCACGCCCCCGGGCCGTTATCAGAGGCCCGGCTTTTAATTGACTACCGTCAACAATATTTCTCTCTGAAACGTAGTGGAGTAGAAGTAGAAAATGGCAAGAAAAGACCTAAGTAAGTAAAGTACAACTACATCAAATTTGTACTTATGTACAATACTAAATGTACTTAGTAACATGCCACCACTGAGAAAAATTATATAATTTGAAGGCACCATATGTGAAAATACAAAAAAAGCATGTGTTTAGTCCTCCGAATTTTGTCAAACTTAATTAATTAATATTTGTGTGGGTGTTTGTATGTGTGTACTTTAGGGGCTCAAAGTTCGAGCAGACGTCGGCTACGATCCGTCTCCCTGACGACTGTACGGTGGGCTTCATCGTGGAGAAGAGGCTGGGCATCTCCATGGTCCACTGTCCTTTATTCCACTCCCACCTGGAAAACCTGCTGCTCATCAACCACAGAAGCATTCCACACCAGGTACCCCCCCAACACACACACACACACACACACACACACACACACACACACACACACACACACACACACACACACACACAGAGAAACACATGCAGATGCTATAACACTTTTTCTTACAGCTGTGTGTGTGTGTGTGTGTGTGTGTGTGTCGGTGGGTGTTTTCTCTCCACTGCAGGTGACTCTGAGCTATGGGATGTTTGAGAACAAGATGAACAGCATCGAGGTGAAAGGACGCTTCTCTAAGGAGGAAGACCCCTCCAGGTTTGTCTGTCACTCTATAAACCAATGAATCAGGATATGTAAGCAACACATCTGCCCACAGATATTTACCATTATCCTGTAAATACCACTTGTGGCCACTGTTGAGCCGAAGTCACATCACTTATAATTAGCTATCCAACTTCATAATGAATAAATCCAAGGTCTAAGGCCGGTTACACACTGGCTACGCCGCGTGAGCGTGTCAGCTGCGTGGCGTGTCCGTTTATATTTCGGCTCCCATGTTAACAGGTTAGAGCTTACACACTGCCTGCGTGTATATAATAATAATAAAAATAGATTTTCTGATATTGCACCTGTCAATACAGAACGAAATACTCTGTAGCCTATTTTGCCATCAATACTGCCGACGTTGTCTTTGCTGT
Organism: Perca fluviatilis; assembly: GCF_010015445.1. Taxonomy (NCBI): domain Eukaryota; kingdom Metazoa; phylum Chordata; class Actinopteri; order Perciformes; family Percidae; genus Perca; species Perca fluviatilis. Next base: position 11,112,371 of record NC_053112.1, read on the forward strand.
AATCAAATCAGTATATATTTATGTTTAACATGGTATTGCATTTTATCAATGGGAAACATGTGTCCAGACAAGGCTAGCAGCAGCAGCACCACGTCAGACACGTTTCTGGTGTGTAAAGACATAGAAAATGCCACGCAGCTGATACACAACAGAAACGCCACACTCACGCCACGCAGGCAGTGTGTAACTGGCGTAATGCCTACATTTCTCCCCCTAGAGGCTGCAATGTACGCCCTACCCCACAATACGAAACTGTTGGCCTTGGAAAAACAGAAACTATTCTAAGAGTCTTGCTATTAGTGTGATGACGTGTGGAGGTTTGCAAGAGTAAATATCATAAAAATCAAAAAGTTTGGGACTGTGAATGTTCTCAAAAAATGTAACATTAACAAACTTGACATTATATGATTAATTTGATGTGATGGTGGCACAACACAAATCCTCAGGACTCACGAAAATATGACTATGATTATACTCTATTTCATATCACACAGACGAGAAGTGCGACAAGAAACTAAAAAGAGATGTTCCGAATCTTGAACGTCTAATATGGAAATTAACACTTAAAGGGGACATATTATGCTAAATGTCAGGTTCATACTTGTATTTTGAGTTTCTACTAGAACACGCTTTAATGTTATAAAAAAACATTATTTTCCTCATACTGTCTGTCTGAATATACCTATACACCCTCTGTCTGAAATGCTCCGTTTTAGCGCCTGTCTCTTTAAGTCCCCCCTCCCGAAAAAGCCCAGTCTGCTCTGATTGGTCAGCATTTCCAGGTCATCCGCATCTGCGCTCGTGACATCTCTTCACCATCATTGCAGCTGAGGAATGACTGTAATGACACTGTAGTGGCACTTTCTACATATATATTGTATATTTGTGACATCACAAGTGGCCCGTGACAGCTCGTTTAAAGGCACAGTTTCAATATATCGGCTGTGCGTGCGTATTTCTCTATCGATTGACCGCTTTGATACTTTAACAGTATTTATATATACTGTAGCACCTCGACTTGCTTTATAATAAAAAAGACATGACATATTTTTTTTTAATATGGGACCTTTAAAACCTGTAATCAAGAAATTAAATGTAAAGCACAAGTGCATATTATTAATTAATATGTAAGGCTGATTTCCCTGTGCATTACATCAATAGTTCATCTTTATGGCAAGATGCTTGATAACTACAAGCTACTTTGCGTTTAGAAATCCAGCACTCTGTTTTGCTGCTCAGATGATCTGACCTGAAGAGTGACACCCCTGTTGCTCCAGTTCATCATGTTCTCTGTACCAGTCAGAGATAAAAGCAATTTGATGTAACACAACAGATGTGTTTGTCTTTCCCAGTCCTCGCCTCCGCCGGCTGTAAGAACACATCACCACAAGCATTCCGCAGTGAGCTGTTTCTTTTTGTTTCCATCCACGGGTGTCACACAGAGTTACACTTAGCATCGCTGCAGAGCAAGGGCAGGTTGAATGTTTGACGGCCAGTAAAAAAAAAGTTGGCCAGGTTTCTAAACAGAACTTTTTCTTCATATCTTATAATCATTTTTTTGAAGTATCAGTGTTTTAGTCAAGACAACCTAAACCGAGACCAAGTCATTACCAAGACCAGAGTGTATCGAGACCGAGTCAAGACCAAGACCGGATTTGTGTTAGAACGCCAGAGCTTCTTCTCCTGTCTCCCGCAATAACTTTCTTGGGAGTGTGTGCAAAGGGGGCAGGGAGAGGGGGGTTTACAGTAACAAATTTCTAATTAGATATGAGTCAAGTTATTAGTTTTAACACATATGCCTAAATCAGACAATGCCGGCAGGCAACTTAGTGATATCCCTGCAGTTGTGGTCTTGACCGGTCTTGAAATAAAATCCAGAGTCCTCTTTATCCAAGACCGAGACAAGGCCGAGTAAAAATGTCGTTGATTCCGAGACAAGATCCTTCAAAATTGGTCTCAAGACCGGTCTTGAGACCAAGACTGATCTCGAGTACTACAACCATAGAAATAAAATGCATAGAAAGGCCATTGGACTGTTTCCCGTGGTCATTTGATTGGTACACAACAACATGGCGACTGTGTTGTCACTGTGACAATACGCGTCAGTGGGGCCGTAAACTCTGTCGCAGCCAACGGTCGCAGCTCATTGGGAGGAGAGCCGCCCGACGCAGCTCGGGAGATGTTCTCGCTGCGGGGAGTGTCTCTTAATAAATTCATGGGAGTGAGGAGGAACAATTAGACCCAGCGGCAGTGGGTCAGCGGACCGCTAACGTTACATCCAGCCCGCTGTTCAGCTCATCTCTGTAAACGATGTGGCATAAAAGCACGGCAGAACCAGCTAGCTGGTGAACAACTTGTTAGTTGGCTAACGTTAGCTTGCTAACTTGGCTGTACCCCCTTACCACAGTTTCCAGAAAATGAGCCGAATAAAGCTGTCACTCGTGGCGATAACAGTGTGCTTTGGGTGAATGAAGCATTGAGTTAATTGACTCATTTAGCGGCTGGCTCTCAGCCTCGTTACAGTACTACTCCACTGCTTGTTTGTCTGTTGCTGCAAAACTTCACCTCCGCGACTAACTCGCCAGAAGTCGGCTTTTCCTGAAGTTTAACGTTAAAACATAAAAATGGCTGCCGCTCTGACCATCCTGCTACGTTGATTTGAATGGAAATGGCCTTTCTATCCATTTTATTTCTATGACTACAACACTGCCAAGTATATCTGTTGAAATAAAGTTTGTTTTTCCAAAGAAATCAAGTCGTGAATGTAGCAGAATGAGAAATACGATTAGCAAACAGCATCACTAAATGGGTTCAGAGAAAGAATACACATCTTGTAATATGAAAATGCAATAAATAATAAATTACAAGAAAAGATAAAACAAAGTTCTGTGGACAGTCTGGTACACCCTCAGGGCTGAGGCTCTATAAGGTTGTTTGGACAAAGTTGTTCACTTTAATAACAAATTGTCAGTCATTACTCTGGTGCACTGACACCACGTTGCTCACATGGTTTCACAGTTTAGCAATTCTTGAGGGACAAGATGTTAGATATACAAAGTGGGGTTACTGAAAGTGTCTGGCCTTCACAGCTGTGAGCAAATGTTTCTCATAAAACTAAGAATGATAGAAATGATAATACAAAATGTTTAGAAATGTTACTTAGGGATACACAATAATGGCAGGTGTGCCAGATGTTTCACATTCAAGCGCAATATTAAAGGGAGACACTGCAGGTCAATAGGGAAAATACTTTACCCAATAGATATCACCACGACGCTTCCCCAGTTGACTACTATTAAGACAATAATTTAGTTAAGTCTTTTGAAATGTTATGTTTAAATATGCAAATTAGCCACTATCTTCTGTTAACTTTTGGTCAATTTAGCAGAAATTTACAGGCACAAATAGTCAAAGAGTAGTAAAATAAACACCTAAATGTGTATGTTGGATGTTTTTTTCCTACTAGTCTGAAAGAAGACATGTTATGGACGCAAAATAGCCAAAAAACTCAAATATGAAAAAGGATGTTTTTGCCTGTAGTCTCTTCCCTTAAAGCATATATAATATGAGAAAAATATCTCAAATCCGGTAAAACCCAACCAAAACTGTGACTGAAACAATATACGCAAGTGTAGTCCAAACAAATTGATGTAATAAAAGAAAATTTTCTCATCTCATGTTTTATTTATAGCTATACAAAAATGCTATTGATTCTCTGTTCCGTGCCTTACTTTCCACCAATTTCCATCTAAAAACTTTTAACAAGTTTTTAAAATTTCAGAGACCAAATAGCAAGAACACCATCTCCTTGCCAGAGGTAACAATCACAAAGAAGCATAAACATTTCAGTATTATGATTTTACTGATGACATCGCCGTTATGCTTCTGCCGGACTATATTTAGCTGCTAAAGCTTTCTCTGATTTTAGTAGCAGATCATGTGTATTAGTGCTGTCACAGTCTCCACTGGCTGCTAATAGAGGACAATACAAAGTCACAGATAACTTTACTTCCCCTTTAATAGACTCACTGCAAACCGACAGACTCTACAGTTCACTGTGCATACTACAGCCCATAATATATGGGCTGAAAATTAACAACAGTGCTATTCTTTCCCATTACTTTAATTGTAGTTTTACTGGAATGCCTGTTGTCAAGGCTACTGAGGATCTGATTCAACTAGTTTCACCTTTATATGTCAGTGAGGGGTTCAGTTTTTGTTATTACACATATCTTGGACTTTATATCTAAGTAAGGCACTTTCCTGTTTAAAGTGCTCATATTATGCTTTTTGGCTTTTTCCCTTTGCTTTATTGTGTTATATATCTATTAAGTGCTTTTAACCCTGAAGGTGCAAACTCCAGACAACAAGTAGTAAGTGCAAGTACATTAGCTTTAAATAAGCAAAACTACAAAGAGCCATATGAAAGTGCAGCTTCAAGAATTATATATACATTTTCTTTTCTTTTTTTATGTTTATCCTAGGTGTATTCGGAAGAGATGTGTTTTTAGCCTTCGGCAGAAGATGCGTAGGCTTTCGGCCATCCTGATGTCGATGGGGAGCTCATTCCACCATTTAGGAGCCAGGACAGCAAACAGGATTTTGTTGAGTGATTAGTTGTTCCTCGCTGTGAGGGGGCAGCAAGCAGGTTGGCTGATGCAGAGCGGAGTGGGCGGGTTGGGGTATATGGTTTGACCATGTCCTGGATGTATGCTGGGGCTGATCCGTTCGTGGCCCTGTATGTAAGTACTAGTGTCTTGAAGTGGATGCGGGCAGCTATTGGTAGCCAGTGGAGGAGGAGGAGCGGTGTGGTGTGAGAGACCTTGGGGAGGTTGAAGACAAATCGAGCTGCTGTGTTCTGAATAAGCTGCAGGGGCCGGATGGCACATGCAGGCAGGCCAATCAGGAGGGACGTGAGATGACTAGAGCCTGAACCTGAACCTGAGCCGCCTTCTGCGTTAGAAGGGGACGTATTCTTCTGATGTTATGCAGCATGTATCGACACGATCGGGTGGTTGCAGCGATGTTGGCAGTGAAGGAGAGTTGGTCGTCAAGTGTCACACCCAGATTTCTAGCAGTCTGGGTGGGGACTACCACAGAGTTGTCACTTGTTATAGTCAGGTCTTGGGTAGGAGAGCCCTTTCCTGGAAGGAAAAGGAGCTCAGTCTTGTCAAGGTTGAGTTTCAGAAGGTGTGTGGACATCAAAGAAGAAATGTCAGTCAGACAGGCCGAGATGTGTGCTGCTAATTGAGTTTCAGACTCTGAAAAGGAGTTAATTAGTTGGGTGTCATCTGCGTAGCTGTGATAAGAAAAGCTGTGCGAGTGAATGAAGGACCCGAGAGGTGGGCAAGGTTCTGATGTAGATCCTCTCCAAGTTACCCGGTAGGTTCGGTCTGTCATGTAAGATGTGAGCAAAGAGTACATAATAGCACCTAATAGGTTTACAAAGTGAAAAAGCCCAAAGTCCACCCCAAAAGGAACTTACCATCTCCAACAGAAAACACTGTTCACAAACTGCTCCAAACAGCTCTACTGTAGTCCAGCCAGAGACAAACGTGCGTCACTTTGTAACTCACGTTATAATGCTCGCCTAGCTGCTAGCTTGGCAAGCCCTCATACTCTGCTTCTGACTGGCTAGTAGTCCTTACCTAGCTACATGTGTGACTTCCAACAAAGATGGAATAGAAGTGTGATGCCTCACTCTGTAGCTAAAACAGAGAGCTCAACACACAGGGTGAAAAGAGGAGCTGCAGCAATGCAACAAAAATATGATGTTTTTTGAAAATTAAACCATGTAAACCTATTCTGATATAACCTAAATACAATTATGAACCTGAAAATTAGCATAATATGAGCACTTTAAAATGCCAACACAAAGAAAGCGGAAAGTGACGGATAACCGGCCGAAAATGAGGGACATCCGGCGGAATTTCCGACGGCACAGGAATTGTCCTGAAAAATATATAGACTTATGTTTCGGTGAATCAGAATTTACTTTACTGTCATTGTAAGTACATGCAACGGAATTAAAAGTATAACTTTATGCTGCAAACATAAAAACACACATTACCAAGAACAGAGCAGAGAATGTGAAGATGTTAAACGGATTACAATTACAGTAAATAGTAAAATAGTAAAATCATTTTGTAAAATAATTGCACATTGCTACGTGAAGTGCGGATGTGCAACAGCATGAGTGGACGACAGTGCTTAGTGTTTTTAACACTGAGTGAGTTAAGCAACTACAGCATAATGAAATATATTTTCACATAACCAACCAACCTTGTATACATGGGAGTAGGTATCAAAGAAATATATGCAAACAAATATATTAACATTTAAACGGCATAAAACATCAAAGTGATGAAGCTTTTAAAAACAAATGTGTCTATTAATCACTTCTGTCCTCTACAGGTTTAAGACTGTCCACTGCATGCTGTATCCTTTCACCAGCTGGTGTCCTTGAACACTTCATAGAAAACTACAACTTCCAAACACACATGGGATAAGGCTGGTAATCCTGCTGGATGAAGTACTTTGCCTGGGTATTGGCTAAATGCAGAGAAAAACGATGGATATACAGTAATTTGATGGAACAATTTGCAGACACCATAACTGGAGAATCACAAAGCAGAAGTGAAGTCTCGGAGGACAGACAACTCAACAGGTTTCCCTGTACCTGCTTATAAAACAGATCAGATGGACACTCGTGGATTTAGAAAAGAGGATATTAACAGGATCCTAACTACAAACTGAGAAAGGTTTTTCTCTACTTCACCTGTCTGCTACAAACAGATGGTTTCATGCAAATATTTTGGACTTTTTGCGTCTTCACTAATGAATTTTTGTTTGGAGGATTTTATATGTGGGTGTGAAGCACTTAAGACAAAGCAGCACTTGTGTTTTTCACTTGAATTTCATCAAGTTGTTTTGTTTAAAATAATAAACATGAAATTGTACATATTTCTAAAAATTTACACACATTTATATGGATAATGATAATGTTAAATTTTGATATTTTAAATTTCAGTCAAACTTGCCATCATTTTAAGTTGGTTTAAACTACACAGTCTGCACCGAATTACCTTCAGGTTGTGCGACCAGAAGGAGGTTGAAGTTGCTGAATTTTTTATTGATTTCTAGTGCGTGTGTGTGCAGCCTGTTCTCATGAACCATACGTTCGAAAAGCTACTGTAATTCGTATGATTTCCACGTTTTTTTGCTGGGCGCACCACATTGACTGCTGCTGTATAAGAACGCGGCTGGCCGCGTAGAGAGGTGGTTGGGGTGATGGGTGGGCGTTAACACACAGGACTTTCAAGCCAAGGAGCGGAGTTCGCTTCCCGGGGAAAACAAAAGACTTTCACCCAGGAAATGCGTGTTCCTTGGGAGTGTTTTAATACAAACCACGGACCCGGCAGCTCGCGGTGCTCTGTACCCGGCTCACAGTCACCTATTCTTGGGTAACTGAACCACCAACAACGACAGGCAGCTCGCGGTGCTCTGTACACGGTGCACAGTCACCTATTCTCGGGTAACTGAACAAATAACTACCGCTGACCTGACGGAGCACCACGACCGGCAGCACATGGTGCTCTGTACCCGGCTTACAGTCACCTATTCTCGGGTAATTGAACCACCAACTACCGCTGACCTGGCGGAGCACCGTAGCCGGTGTCGCAGAGCTCTCTTGCGGCTAAACACATCTACTAACTGCCGCTGACATGACGTGCTGTGACAGAGGTCTGTAGCCGGCGTCACGAAGCTCTGTAGCGGCGTTGGTGTATCTGTTGTGTGTATGTGTGTGTGTGTGTGTGTGTGTGTTGTTATGAAGGGGATGGTGCCCTTGTGCCTATGAAGTCTGCACACAGTGGACCATTCTGACCCACATCTCCCTCCTTATCCAAAACATGTCCTCCCTCCCTCCCTCCCTCCCTCCCTCCCTCCTACCTTTGTCTTCCTCCCTTCTTTCCTCCACCCCTCCATCTGTCTCTCTGTTGACTCAGTCTTGTCCACAGTTGCTTCGCTGGCTCCTCCAAGGCAATGGCTGAAAGCAAACAACAACAACAACAACGACAAACCACTGACAGCACGAAGAAGATCACAACTGATACGCCTGAAAAGCCGCTTCGCACCATGAAACCTATTGAGTGAGCCTGATCTTCTTTTTGGAGACAATTTGTTTTTTTTAATTCAACCTTTATTTAAACTCGAGAGATCATTGAGGTGCAAAAATTGCCCTCATTTGGAATGACGGGTAATTACAAAGACAAAAACAGAACAGCAACACAGAAAAGAGTACACCATCATAAGAAGGAAAAAAAGACAATAAAACTTTAAACAAAAAAATGGATGAATACAATTTTGATGAATAAATTGAAAAAAGTACAATTATATAAAGCAAGTACAAGTAGAAGTTTGCAAGTTTAAAACCAGATTTCTAAATTGTCCAAAAGGCACACGTGAGTTGATTTTAAGAAAGTGCTGTTATTTGTTCCAGGAGTCAGCGGCACTAATGTTAAAAGCAGTTGTTTCCCAGTTTAGAGTGAGCTCATGGAACTTGAAGCAAACATGGGACATATCAGTACCATTATAACTGAAGTAAATAAAGTTATACTTATTAAAGATTTTTCACCTGCTACTGCTACTGCAGCTGCTACTGCTACTGCTAGAAAAGACTAAACTCTTAAGCATCTTAAAGACCTGCAAAAATCCAAATGCCTTCCTTGGCTGAAGCAATAATTAAAATGGAACTGTCAAATTGAACTGCTGAAGGAAAAGAAGTGTTTGGTCATTACCGTATTTTCCGGACTATACGTCGCACCGGACTATAAGTCGCATTTATTTAGAATAAATAAATCCATCTGTCAACTACACAATAGCACACAGAACAACAGGCTGAATATGGTAGGTGTCCGGTATGTTAACGTAACACATTAACAGTTATTGAACTATACAATAACACACAGAACAACTAGCTACCAGGGCGTGGAGCATGGATGTATTAAAAGGCGTGGAGACGTAACTGCACCGTTGACAAGCCCCTCCCGACTCGTTCCTCCAGCTCTGGCCGTCTTGCTCTCAGCCCGCGATTAGCCGATTAGCTTTCTTTGTTTTCTTCATTGCAGTAAGAGTCACCTTTTCGCCAGTCCCTCACAAGTTTCTCCCTCATTTCAAACTTTCTTTCTGCTGCTCAATTACCGTTTTCGGACTGCATATTTTACTACCTGCAGTTTGTAATCTCTTTGTAGTCGTCTTTAGGAGCAGCATTCTAGTTGTCACAAGCCTAGAGCGCCCTCTCGCGGCTGTAGACGGTAATGTTTTCAGTATGAATTAACATTTAAAAACATGTTCAATTATATATATTTTGATATATAAGTCGCACCTGACTATAAGTCGCAGGACCAGCCAAAGTAGGAAAAAAAGTGCGACTTATAGTCCGGAAAATACGGTAAGTGAAATCCAGTTCATTTCAGGGTGGATGCATCAAATCCCTTTCAAGTGGGGAATCTGCACAAACATAAGAAGCGACTTGACAGAGATCACAAAACCTGTAAACCTGTTCCTCACCATGGCGAGAAAAACTACCTAGCTCACATTTGCTGGCAAAATCTCATCGAGCTTGACAGATCAGGTCAGGCGCAGGAATACAAATCTCACAATGAAATGCTCACAATCAAATGTTAGTGTTGGAATAGGAGGCAGAGGCCATGTGCAGAGAGATGACACTGCACTGCCGGCGGGAACGTTGGTATAGCTCGTTTGCTGTGAATGGAGATGTGATGAATACAGATACGCTGCTGAATGTGACTGGTGGGGCTTGCCTTAAATGTGAGTGGGTGGAAAGTGGTTGAGAATGTGCAGGAATGACTGTGTGGCCCTGACACATCTCCACCATGGGAATACTGAGACCAATCATGTAGAGTAACATGAGCGCTTCAATGAGAGCTGACAAATCAATTTACTGCAGTGGTTACAGAATGGACTTTTATGTGTTCACACTTTTCAAAGAGGAGAGTAAGATGATAGACAGTGTTTAAAGATGTGTGACCGTGGTGTTGCACATGCTGTACACAACGTTTGGAGGATGTGTTTCCATAGTCCCAGTGTCATGGATAAATTCCCAAATGATATAAAAAGACTTTTGAAAAAAGAGATATCTGTGCAAAATGTCTTGTCAGTCCATTAGTTCAATTCCAACAAAGTTGGAACCATACGAAGATATAGTTACTTTATTCCTACCATCTGATACAGTCCGTTCTCGCCCCTAACTCGTCAAATACTGACGCTTGGGCGGTGGCTCTCAGCTTCAGATACCACGCAAAAATCACCCTTCTGTACGGAACGCACCGGGTATAGCAGTAGCTCCACCACGGCGCTGTAAGATAACGTAGTATTAAGAACGACAACGGTAGCGAGTAGTATGAAAGACCAAAATGCCACATAGGGAGACCGGGTACGTGTCCTGTTCTCGTCCCGCCTGTCACAGAAACATACATTTTGTAACCCCACCCACGATAGTGTCCTAAACCTAACCGTTCCGTTCTTGTGCCATATGTCAGTTATACGTACGTCCCGACCCAGAGCATCAAAAAGTGATGCCAAGAGTCCCAACCAAGCGCATTTACATATGATGCTAAATGAGGCTTTTAGCGTCAAGAACGAACGCCGAAGGCACATGACCAGGCATCCGTATTTGACGTGATGGGAGTGAGAATGTGTTGTCTAATGTCACCCATAGGAGCATTTTCCGTCCTCAAAATTTCCCAGTTTGGGTATGTTTAGGCTCCAAAACCAATTAGTTAAGTCTAGAAAAAGATTGTGGTTTGGGTTAAAATAATTGATTTAGTTACTTATCTTCTGGTTATGCAGGTAACGCAAAGCGTGAAGTAGTTCCGTTTGTCCCGTTTGTCTCCTGGGTGAAAGTCCAGCATCGTTATACTTCCGCGGTCCGTGTACTTTTTCGTTCATTCGATTTTCATTTCATAAACGGGTGAAATGAATTTGAAATACAGGGCGTTTTTTCCTTTTCATGGTCAAAAGGGGATGGGAGAAATTTTAAATATCCTGTGATTTTCATTTTCTATTTCACATAACAAAAAAAAAAAACACTCGAAAACGGAAACGAAAAAACGCCTGGTTTTTCATATTCAGATTGTATTTCAATTTCAAATTTTGTATTTTAAAACGAAAATCAAATAACCATTAGTTTTTTGTTTTTTAATACACGTTTATGGAATGAAAATCGAATGAACGAAAAAGTACACGGACCTTCCGCCTTCACACTTACTACCTGCTCTGCCCCCATAATAATTATGAGAGGCCACCAGAGGGCGGCACCACTGTAAAAGATAAAATAATTCCCTGTATACAGGCACACATGAAGTGACATCATCAATAAGCTTGAGTATTTCTGGCTACCAAATTAATATAAGTTCAATATTAGTTCTCTTTTTAGCTTTGTTTTGGTCGCTTGAATATAAATATCTCTAAGGAATGTTGCTAATAAATGATGGTTCTTTCTTCAACAGCTTGTCGTACACTTTGTCTTGTTTGCCGTTTTTTTTTGACGGGTAGCGACGATAGCGTGCTGCCAGTTTAACAGAGCATGTATTTCTGGCTGATTGCCAAATCAAACGCCTCCAGGCGTACTGAAGTCACAATGTGCAACTCACATGTGTGAAATTATTTTTGTAAAAATATGGCTGGAGGTAACGTGTGAAGGTTATTTATGGTGCTTATTCTTTAATAACATTTGAACTTTTAAAAAACTAATCTGGTGGAAGCAGTTCACCTCTTTTTGATTGCTGCAACTTTAAGTGAGGTCTGGTTTCTAATTGATCTCATTACAATCACTTTAGTTGATACACTTGAATGGCAATTAAATCTGTGTATGTGTTGGAATGGGATTAGTTGAACATTAACAGAATTACAACTCTGAGTAATGAGCAGGGAACCCATATGTGCACCAACATGGTTTAGTTCTCCACATTTAATACACTCTCACAGAACACTGGCTCTTTGCTGTTATTTTGACTTTGCTGGTTAATATAATTTTAATTACATTTTTGTTTAACCCCTTTTTAATCAAAGCAAGTGTTTTAAAGGTCGGAATCCTATTGAAAAAAAGACAAGTTGCCTACAAAACAATACAAAAACAGTCAGGCAATTTACTATAGTCTTTAAAACATCAACATCTTAAAATTAGCTGGAGTTATGTATGGAGCCTCCAACATTTTATTTCTATGGCTGGTTGACTTGGAAATCAAAATCAAAGTTTTTAAAGTCTGATAGAAGTAAGTTGGCTCTGGGAAGCATTTTTTAGGCCTCTTATCTTGACATCACAAGTTAATTAGCTCATTATTTTGAGACAACAAACCAATTTCCTCTGATCAGCACTTAATTAAATTATCTTCCTGAGATAACAGATTGTTTTGTTTGTTTGCTTTGTTCGATTGTTTTCTGCATTTCATTTGTCTGTAATGAGATGTGCCAACTTAATATTTGTTTGCACTTGTGAAATGTGTAAGAAGAGTGGTGGAAAATGTGTTGCAGCTGGAAAACAGGCATCTTGAAGTGAAGCATATTGGCTGTTACCTCCTCTGCATAGAAGGTTGTACCTTCAGCTCTGTTTGTCTGACTGTTTGTTAGTAATATCAGTGAAAATGGAACAATTATGGATGCTTCTTTCAAAATAAAAATAACCTTAAAGGTCCAATATGTAATATATTTACTGTATGTAATCAAAATATGACCACAATATGTTATCAGATATTAAGAAATCATCCCAAGTTGAAATACCATCTTCTCTGACAACAATGCTAAAGCCAGTATCTTCGTCTTTGAAATTTCCATTCAGGGACGGAATGTCTGTTTATATTTTGGCCTGTGTGTCGTTGTGAACTGCCTATTTTGACACCAATTTTACAGTGTTAGTCAAGTTGTATAACGGGTACTGGAAAGTCTTTCCCGCTTCCGTTCAGCCGTTGTTGCTGACAGACGGTGACTTTGCCCTGGGTACAGACAACTGCGAGGTCGGGGTCTTTTTAGCGGCTGTAGCAGTGACGTTAAGCCGAGAAAGGGTGGCTGTCAGTCTAGCACAAAGCTCCGCAAGGTCGCAGTCTTTTAAGCGGTTGTTGTTGTCACGTTTAGTTGCGAGAGCACAGGCATTTATAACCGTATACATAGCAGCATCTAGCAACAACCCTGCGCTGTGCGAGACTAGCACCTAGCTAGTTTTAGCTAGGTTTAGCGTTCGCAACCTGGCAACCCCCATGAACTTCGAGTCAGGGGAGGAGGGCCCGGGGGAGACGACTCGCTCCAGTATTTTGAATTTGAACTGCAGTAACCATCCTAAACGCTAGCTGTCAGTATTCCACATGACCTTTTTCTGAAAAGTCAACATAATGGCAAAAACAGTAAACGGCTGACGTAGGCTAAAAGAGTTCTCGGCACTACTCTTATCTGTTTACAGCAGCTAGGGTAACATCTCATAATGAACCTGGTCATGATTTATGGATATTAATCTAGCAAAAGGTGCAATCTTCCAAATTGCACCTTTTAATGACTTGAAGAACCTTTTGATATACACTGCATATGTACATCTTGCATATTCATGTGCACAGGCAGGGAGCTCGTCTTATCCAGGTGTGTGGAAATTATATTCCTACATCCTCCTCCCCTGTGTTGGTCTGTGTCCATTTTACAGTAGATTTATGACCTCAGCTGTCCATAAATGGGACTAACTGTGGTAGCAGAAGACCTAGGTCAATTGGAGGCAGAGTGTTACAGCTGTCAGAGGAACGCTCTCTCTCATCTCCTCTGTCCATCACATTAAATCGACAGGGCCTTGTAAAGGACGGCCGGGCACCAAGAGTGCACGGGAGGAATAAAACGATGGGGGAGGCTGCAAGGAGAGCAAAGGAGTGAGAGGCAGGTAGGTTTCAGTCCAGAATGAAGAATGAAATGTATAGAATGCAGAAACTTCCCATTAATTCAAGCAATAAGATTGACCGACTGGTAACACTTTACAATAAGGTACACAAAAAAATAGGTAGTTAATGATTAGTTACTGTTTTTGAAAGGGTAGTTACCCTTTTTCAGAAGGGTAACAAATGATTAGTTACCCTTTTTCAAAGGGGTAGTTACCCTTTTTCAAAGGGTAACGAATGATTAGTTACCCTTTTTCAAAAGGTTAGTTACCCTTTTTCAGAAGGGTAACGATGTAAAGTGTTACCGACCGACTGATTGAATTGAATTGACTGAATTACTTGTTAAAAGAAATATCCCACGATTTAGTAGATTGGTAAATTGGTTAGTTTATCTTAGAGATGTTCCGATACCATTTCTTCCTTCACGATACCGATGCCGATACCTAAACTTGCGTATCGGTCCATACCGAGTACCGATCCGATACCAGTGTGTTATAAAAAACATATATTTTATTATGTTTTAACAGCTGTATCCTACTATCTCTGTATGGATGTGATATAACTGCTGTCATTGTTAAACTCTTTGTGAAACATGAACAAACTTTTTTTTGTTATCCAGTTTGACAATCAGTCATAACAGAAAAATAACATAAATAAACTACTTTAAAGTAGATTTTCTCTGGGGCTAAATTACGTGGTTTCGGAGTGGTGCATAAAATTGAGTACTTGCTGATACACATACTAGAATTTTAGGCAGTATTGGAGGCTTTTCGGTATCGGAACATCTCTAGTTCATCTGCTAAATTTTGAAGCCATTAGGTGCATCTCACTTCCCATATCTGATAGCTCCTTGCTTCTCAGTCCTCAGTTCAACTGGAAGTTGCTCTGTCCCTCCTTCATAGAGACCGTCTCAAAGCTCTTATTTTCTGCCCCGAGGAGCGAGCATCAAGGAGGGATCTCCGAGGAGCTATTAGCGAGGATCGCCCAGGAGCTATGAGCGAGGATACACGAGAGCAGCTTTTCCGTAACTCTGCCCATACAGCTGAAACATTAAAAATCTGATGTTTATTTTCCTTTACCCACTTTGTCACTGTATCCACATTATTGGTGATTATTTATGAAAACTCTCATTGTGTTAATATTTTGTGAAATCACCATAAGTCAACCCTACAATATCGCCACAATATCGACATAAATGTATTTGGTCAAAAATATTGTGATATTTGATTTTCTCCACATCGCCCAGCTGTACTTCAAAGCAAATTGATTGATAGCAAATCAAAAATATTGTCAATTTGTTTTACAGTAATATAGTTGGATGGTGTTTAAGGGGTTAATGATAAATACTCATCTAAGACTGTTCATCGAAAGGGGGGCCCTGGTCGTTTTGTGTCCATCTGAAAAAATCGGTATGAAATATGTTCAGAACATAATCATTAATAGTCTTAAATCACCGGGACCTCTTTGCCTGAACCATGTACTGCAGTAATATCTGTGATAGTATAGGCATATGTGTGATAGTGGAGAAAATCTAAATTTTATGTAATTTCTTGACATGAAAGCTGAAAAACAAAACTTCCAAAAGCATCACATATTTAAAGATTCTCAAAGAGAGATGCTTTTCATCTGCCCTGATGTTTTATTCAGTCAGTCAGTTCTCCTTTCTATCTTATTTAAAGAAGCTTAATTGACAGGAATGTCAAATACGAGCAATATTGCAAATATATGATTTCTTTTTGTGCTGTATCTGCCTTTCTACTGCCTGCACGTCTAATTTCTCTTTTGTTTGTTTCCATCTTCTAATCTCAGCCTTCTGCTATTAAATTCTCTTGTGATTTCTCAACATCAGTCTCTTTATTTCGTAATATCTCTCCCCCTATCTTATCCCATCATTTCTACTCCTTCAAGTTTTGTTTCATGTTTCCGTCTTTTGTTTTCAATCTCAGATGTTTCATCACTCACCATTGCTGCCTCTTTCTCTCCATATCTCTGCTTAAGTATTTCTCCTCTCCTGCATGTGCTGAATTTATTAGAAAAATGTCAGGCATAGCAGGTGACTAGACTGCCAGCCATGATTTCTTGTTTGTGTGTGTGTGTATGTGGGGGGGGTGTCTGTGAGAAAGGGCAGATGTGAAGATGTAGGAAGAGAAGTGAAAACGTGTTTACTGCTACACTCATGTTGTCACTTTCCAACTGGTAACATCTTTAGGCCTACATGTTATGGATCCAATTGAATAAAATAATTACCAAGTTACTGCTTATATACACAGCAAAACAAGACAACTTCATTTCTGTATTTCACAGCATGGCTTTGTTTAGAACATGGTGTCGTCCAACGACTTTCGCGTGCAGAAACTCATGTGAAGATTATTACCTCTTCTGAAGAGTCCATTGTGTTTTTTTATTCCTCCGAACGTCCACATCGGCAACAAATTTGAAACGACACATCGAGTTGAAGCATCAGACCAATCTCGAAGCAGCTTATTCGTGAACTAATTCTCTTTTTTGGGACTGTGAACTATGAACGTTAACTAGTTCATTTTAATCTGTGTGAACCAACTGAAATTTGAGCTTGTTTTTGTTAAGTGTAAACTTGTACAACACTGTCTATTTGGGAGATTTAAAAGTAAAAGAGATTTCTCTTCAAGCAGGATTGTTATTCACCTTGGTTCTGTGTAACAATCCATCTGGCGCGTCAGGTTAGGTGTTTATGGCAACATTGACAAATTGGATCTAATAGGTCAACAGCATAACATCCCCCTGCTCACAACTCCCTTTCTGCACTTAGACATCACTGACTGTTGCCTTGGTCAGCCCTTGTTTAAGTCTACAATCTGCCTACATCAGAAAATGGAAGACTGTAAAATCGTACGACTGACCAAATTATTAAACCAGGCCTCTGCTAACTTAAACACTCCCAAATACATTTAGAATTTTAGATAAGTGTAAAAAGGATGGAAAGCTCCCAGTACAACTGAATTGAAAAATAGAAGCAGCAGGCAGCAGAAACAGCAGCCTACAGCCCACCACTCTGCACAATGGAATGATGTTGGAATGATCAATACATGAAGATGCTGCTTTGGCAAGAACAAAAAAGGGAATATGGAGTGATGAAGGAGGAGAGAGATCAAAAGGCAGATAGTTGCTGTGTCCCTTCCCTGGATCCTTTGAAGTCAACATTTCTAGATCAAATATGTCATAATGGGTCAACAAGGCTTGTCCTATTTGTAAGGATCCAAGAAATGTGGCCAAGAAATGCAGCCTTCATTTGCCATTGGACGACACAAGCAGTGTTAACTGCTAATTAACAGGGATGTGAAGTAAAACCTTGGTGCTGTGCCTTGGCTTGCAAATGGAACAGCTTTTTGAGGCCTTTCACAATGCAATAATTATTGATAAGAAGGAAAGCAACACCTGTTAGAAGGTTGAAAAGAGAGAAGAAAAAGATTGGGGGGTGAAGGTGGAAGCAGGGAAGGAGGGTTCAGTTGGGAAATGGAGTCCCTGAGACAGATGGCGAGGGGCGCAAGGAGAATTCTCCCACCCAGGTGTGAACGGCACCAAGCGTACCCCCAGCAGCCACCAAGAGGCAGCAGCCTGCCAACAAACACCCACTAATGAACGGAACAGCTTGAATCAGAGGGACAGGGAATGTAGATGGGAGCGGTATGGCCTCATCTGCATTACCAAGTAGTCACGGCGAGTTTCTGTGTGATACATGGATTGGATAGATTCAGAAACTGATCACCAGTGACGGCTTGGAAATGGAAGCAGTGGATTTCTAGAGGTTTCTCCAGCGGCTCTGGTGGAAAATGAGGGCAGGGAGGGGAGACAATGAGGCGAAGAGTGACAGAAACAGAGTCATGCAGGAAAATGGGAAAATTAACACAAGGGTAAAAAATCATAAGGCTGGAAACAGAGGTAAAGAGGGAGGCAGGAAAAGAGCAAAGGGTGGAAAAAGATGAAAACAATGTGAGTAAAGAGAACGGAGAGAAATACAGTACATAGAAAAAACAGAAAGATATGAACACAGAAATAAAAGACAAAAAAAATAAAGGACTTTCTACCATCTCAGCCCTCCAACCATCTTGTTTGTCCAAATTGGTTTCAAGTACCTTCAATTTCACAGTAGGTGTCTGTTTCTTTCCTACAATTACTTGTTTACATGTCATGCCAATCTGGCCTCTCTCTTCCATAGAAAACAACTGGAGAAGACGGGTCAAGCTGTGATTGTGTGTGTGTGTGTGTGTGTGTGTGTGTGTGTGTGCGTTCATACAGTATGTGTCCTCTCCTTGCCCCATTTAGCATTGAGAGGCCAGCAGAGTATTCAACAACCAAGCCAATTTCAGTTTCCATTTCAGCTCAAATGAATCCACGAGCAGGAGAGTCTATACAAAACACTCACATTCTGCTGGATTTTTAAGGATTAGCCTCTCTGCTGGTGATTTGCTCCAGCTGCTTCTACCTGAGTGCTTGACCGGGATAGCTACAATTACAGCGTAATGCTGGCAACTGCTCTCACTCAACATGAGATGGGAAAACATGTCTTTATCTTTGTGAACTTAAAAAAGAATACTATATATTCTATATATATAGCCTATATATATATATATATATATATATATATATATATATATATATATATATATATATATATATATATATATATATATATATTTTATATATATATATATATATATATATATATATATATATATATATATATATATATTTTTTTTTTTTTTTTTTTTTTTTTTTTTTTTTTTTTTTTTAAAAAAAAAAATAAAAAAAAAAAAAATAATTTTATTAATTTTTTTTTTAAAATTTAACCATAACCCTAACCCTGAATATATAAGTTGTAGTAAAAGAAAAACCTAACCCTAACCCTTTTAACCCAAACCTAACCCAAACCCTAGTTTTGGTGCCTAAACTTAACTGAGACGGCCACTGTCATGACCGTCACCTGACGGTGACCGCTACCCGACTCACAGTCACCTTTTGCCGGCTAAACTTAACCTTAACGATCACTAAACTGACCGCAAACTGTCAGGTGACTGGTACCCGTTCAAAAGAATGCATTGCAGCATTACAACACTTAAAAATTGAATTCAACTCAAAATATACACATCTTCTGATTTGATATTTTTAGTATTGGAAACATTGGAGTCTTGACTATATTTTTATTCAAAGGCTTGTACAATTTCAGCACAATAAGCATTTCTGATACCAACAGATCTTTTCCAGAAACACTGTAACTAGAACGTTAATACAACCACAAGTTTGACTTTGTGGCAGATCCACTTCAGTCCTGCTTGATATCACCTTAACTGTTTTATAGTTTTAGTTGAATTACTGTGTAAACTGTTGTTCAATTGATTTACTACAGTAATAGTCTATATCCTCGATGTTCCACTGCTGGGATTGCTCCGGTGCCGCAGGAAATTCCGCCGGATCCATTTCTCTTCGCCGATGTCCACTTCCTTCCGCTTTCTTTGTGTTGTAATTTTAAACTCTGGTGGATTTCTGAGGACTACGGTTAACTGCTCCTCAGATCTCTGCAGGGTAAATCCAGACAGCTAGCTAGACTATCTGTCCAATCTGAGTTTTCTGTTGTACGACTAAAACAACTTTTGAACGTACACACGTTCCACCAAAACAAGTTCCTTCCCGAGGCTATTTTGCAGCGGCTCTGTGGGGATTTTAGTGCCATCCATGACGATTGTGATTAGTTTAAAGAAATGCCAATAAACCAGAGCACATTTTTCTCCCATCCCAGAATTCTATATGGACTAGCCAGACAAACCCCGCAGCGTGTGGAGGAGGGTCTGGCAAAGCTAGACTACTGCAGTAAAAACATCACATCATTTTTGTCCTCACGGGTATGCTCTTTGCTACTCAACTTTCGGAAGGCTTCATCTGACTGAGTACACTCTTGTTTTATAGAACGTGGCACTCTGAGCTGAAAACACAATGCTAAAAGGATTTAGAAACAACAACAGAAAGGAGCTGACAGTGTGCAGGTGAAGGATGCTGGTGAACAAGAACTTGATAATTATAACATTAAGTGCAGTGGTTTGAAATCTGTTTTTAGTAGACAGTGAAGGTCCTGTATTATAGTTTCGTTTTCTAAACAGTGATTAAGTGGAGAACAAAACTTATTCAGTGATTTCTTGCAAGTAATTGCAGTGTTGTTAAGAGAATATTAATTTTCAGTACTGAAACACATTTTTGATTGGCGTTGTTCCGCTTAGGTTGTCAGTTCATATGCTGCAAATTTGCCGATTCCACATGGTATGCGTAAATGTTCAGGTAATAGAGCCAATTAAAACAAGCAACTTCTCAAACAAAATGATTTTAATGAATAATTTACGCAACTTTGATCATGTAAGTAGGTAAACAGAGGGAACTCCCAATAACAGTTAAACTTTTGAAACTTGACAGACTAAATTACATCAGTTACTCCATGATCTTAAGAATGTGTTGGCTGTGATGATCTGTCTATTACCAGGGGACCTCGCGATTTAAAAATTCTCTGTTTCGTGTTCGCAAAGTCAGTTCTTAACTTAAATTTACTGACATTATCCCCCACATATGATGTCAAGGCTCTGTCAAAACTTTCATTCATAATTGTCAACGCAGCCAATACTACCCCGAATCACAGATATGCCGATTTGCACGTGGCTAATATTATCACACAACCTCTGTGTTTGGTGAAATATGGTAGGTCATTTGCTGTGGAATTTTTACTTGACAAATAATAGACAGGGCAGATTTGCATGGAATTAAGATCACAGACGATTCCTCTACAATTATAAAAAATTACTAAAGGTCCCCAGGTAATCCTAATCCCAAGTGAATAGGGCTTAATTCTTACAAAGGACGCAGAAAGGTCAGCAGAGCAGCATATTGGAAGAATTTGGCCCAAGATCATGAAATCAATGCCCATGTTTTTATTATAATCACCTCTATATAGAAGTTTCAAATTTCAGTGGTCCACCACCATCCCCGTGCAGGAATCAAATTGTCTAATTAGGGATTCATCAGAGATGAGCATGTATGTAATCCAGTGCTTACTTTCTCTCAACAGTACCAGAGCTGTATTAAGTTATCGCTTATGAATTGAACATTTCCTGCTACTGCTGCTTCACATTGAAAACACAGGGTGGCTTTTATTATAAATCAGACGCAGGAAACGCAATGTATTTGTCACTAAGCGTAGTGCTGACAGCAAATTTAAAAAATGCATCTACAAAACAATACTTTAATTAAACCTTTTACAACACTTTGTGAAAGCGGACGATTTTTTTTTTAAATATTGCAGGTCGTAATGGAACAATATAATATTAAAAAATGTTGTTATAAAGCACTTTTCTTACAAAGAAATACAATGAAAGGGGACTTACTTCCAAGGCTGGTAGGGTGCTGCGAGCAGCATGACAAAAGCAGAACAGCGATTTTAAGAATGGAAAAATGTGTAACAACAATAAAAAAGCTCTAAAGCTGGATTAAATGGAGCAATTGATGAGCACTGAGGTACACAAGTTCACTCAGACTTCCCTACAATAAGGGCAGAGGCCAGAAATTACAAGCTACGTAAAGTATGTATTATATTTATTTCATTATGACACAGACAATCAATCAATCAATCAATCAATCAATCAATCAATCAATCAATCAATCAATCAATCAATCAATCAATATATCAATCAATCCCTATTAATAAAGCACCTTTAAACATAACAAAATGCTGAACAGTGATTGAAAAATATCTGACAAGATAAAGGAATAATAAGAAATGAAAATAAAAATCGATTTAGAGACTATTGCACACTTAGATGAATAAAAATGAATAATATATATATATATATATATATATATATATTATTCATATATATATATATATAAAAAACAGTGAAATGTTTAAAACAATATCAATCATAATATGAAACCATAGAAATAAAATGGACGTTACTACTCCGCTACTTGTTAAGGCTGTTTTATGCTTCTGCGTAAACTCTAAGCTGTAAACTCTACGGCGTCGCTCCTACGGCGTTGTGACCCTTTTGGAGTTCTGCGTCATGGTTCCTTTGTATCTCAGTTATTTGCGAGGTGTCTGCCAGCCAGTTTATGTCATGTTAGCAAGCAAACTTTAGCATAACTGCCCACAAAGTACTGCTTGCTGGCAAAGTGCTAATTTCAAAACATATAGACATATAGACACTTTACAAACGTATTATCGGAAGTTTCTACGTTACCATGGCAATGGTACACATAAAAATGGCTGCTGCTCTGACCATTCTGCTACGTTGATTTGAATGGAAATGACCTTTCTATCCATTTTATTTCTACGTATAAAACCGTATGAATCGTTATAAAATAACTAAGACCATACGTACACATAAGTATAAACACTAAAGCCATAGAAATTATAAGACGTTAAAACAAATAAATAAATGTAATGGTTAACTGTATATGTACATATTGGCTATTTCCTTAACACAACAACATCAGAAGATCCTTAGAAAGATGGTTGGTTTGAAAATTCAGATTTGCTTTTTTTCCCTGATGCAAGAACATTCACAGTAAGTCAGGAAAGCAAGCAAGGTTTGCCATCCCAGACGCTGAGATCAGATCTGAGACCGCTCCAATTATAAAGGACACTTCAGGGTGTAGGGAGCCAGTCGCGCTGGATTTATCTTACAGCTGAAGCACACACTTCAATGAAGTGAGTTTTCTCTTTCACACCTCACTTTTTGAGGGCTTGTTTGTGCCACAATTTGAGTTCCACAAATCTCTTGAAGAACAAACATACTGAATGAAAGTCACTAAAATGCATCTGCCTCTGAACGTATATCTATTGAGTAGCTGAAAAAGATCACACAGCACATGGACTGCAGCAATTTTCAATTTTACAAACCGTCACCTGAATATTCACTAGAATTATTTGAAAGTTGCATAAAAATATCTGTCTTTAATTCACAGATACTTAGAATCAGTCTTACAGTAATGTCCAATACCCCAAATCCAGCGCTCTATGATGAGACAACTCTTAAAAAAACAGACCAGTGCCAAATGCCAAAGGCTTGGCACCATTTTTGGTTTGCTTCTATGTTTACTGCGACAACTCCTATCTGAAAAACCAAATTGGACACAAAACATTATATTTTGGGTTTCATGGGTGCTTATCACAGGACGCCAGGTTGCCAGGCAACCAAAAGAAACTCCAGAAAGTCACAGCATATGTACAGATTGAACAACCGAGACAAAGCATGTTAATTGGTGAGCTGCAGAGGTGTTGGTATGAGGTGGGGTTTGTTACATTTGGAAAGAAGAGAGAAGCTGCTGTCTCCCTCTGTTCCTCCAGTCTTTATGCTAACCTAAGCTAAGCTTATCGGCTTCTGGTTGTAGCTTCATATTTACAGTGCATCCATGACAGTGGTATTAATCTTCTCATCTAACTCATGGCAAGGATAAAACATATCTGAACATAGTCATCATTCAGAAAGAACATTACCGTGACACATTTTCATTTTATCTAAGAGATTAGACAAAAAGTTTGTTTTGGAATGGGTCGGTTTATTCTGATCAAAGTGTTTACATGATGTAAGTGCATTCTGGTTGAGCTCATAGTTGGAAATAGTAGCAGAAATAAAAATCTACTTGTCATGTCTCCATGCCAGATCAGTCAGGCTTTGCTCCTCCGCTTCTGCTATCTGTGTGTTACCATTCTCAAAATCCCTTTGCTACGGCAAACAACAACAACCTTTTGAGCTATCAAGCCACATGCTGAAAATGGCAAGTTTTGATAAATATTTGGATCGTGCAATAAAGCAGGCCTGCTTGGTTCTTTCATTGAATGATTGTTCAAATTTAAAAAATAATATGTTTACAGCATTTAATATCCAACAGGGACGTGCTAGCATGTTTGTCCATTGGTTATTTTACAAGCATGGCCTATAGTCTGCAATGAGCTATCAAGGGTTACGTTAAACACAGTGATAATGGAGGACCTTCAGTCAAAGGGGAGAATAGCTACAGTTCATTATGCCGGACACGATAACGGACAAAAGAATTGCTACTTGCCAGTTATTGTATATGGATCACCAAAAATATGGAGTTAGAATCATGCCAAAACCTCACACACACACAAAACGTGTTTTACTCACGCCCAACGATTCACAAACAAACTCAGTGTGGTTTGCAAATACAAAATATCATTCACAAACTAATGCATTTTGTTCTGCAAATAAGAAACCTACCTATCAAACAAATACAGAGAAACGTATTTCTTCAATGACAAAAAATATCCTGCAAGTACAAACTAAAATCTTTCAAGTACAAAAAAAAATCCTTCAAGTACAAAACAAATTCTACAAGTACGAAAAAAAAAAAAAGTACGAAAAAAAAAATCCTTCAAGTACAAAAAGAAATCCTACAAGTACAAAACAAATTCAGTACAAGTACGAAAAACTGTCACGTGACTTTTGGCACAAAGTTTCTGCCTTGCTGATCCACACACAAATGCAGGTACATTTTCTAACAAATGTCCTGTAATTTGCACTCCACAACAGCAGGTGGCGCTGTTAAGTCAATTTAAGCCTACCAGGACCATAGATATATACACGCGGATTTTTTTAAACGTTATTACGGTGCATTGTGGGAAATCGGCTTTGCATGCGCCCAACTCTGATCATATCTGTTCTGTCTTACAACATACTGTAATATTTCACCAGTAATAAGACCAAAATAATATTATTAAAATAAAGAAATGCATACTATGATAATATCTACATATATGTTGCTAGATGTAGTGTATGTGTGTATGGCTTAATCAAACAACCGGGGTCCTGCATAACCTGTGTCACGACGCTGGTTATCAACTGGTGACACAGTGATGGTAACGGTGGATCAGTTGTTACCGGGTACAATCACCGTGGTAACTTATTCTGAACACCTAACCTGGTCGGGAGCAGGTTAAGTTGGAGATCAGAGATCAATTGGTGTAAAAGCACCGCCTACCGACCAGTCAATAGGCTACTCGATTGATAAAGCCGTCACTGTTCTTAAAAGATCAGGTGGAGCCCGGTGCGCAGAGAGAGAGAGGGAGAGAGAGAGAGAGAGAGAGAGAGAGAGAGAGAGAGAGAGATGCGCTCATAAAAGTTAAAACATTTAGAGACCAACAACACCGTTAGCATTCCCTGATGGGTATTTTTATGAAATATATAGACTAGATTTTAATGGGAGGGAATTGCATATCCGCTAGGCTATTTGTCGGCCTGTTGAGCCGTGTGTCGCCAATGCGCACATCGGTTTGAATTATGTTTTTATTTCGGTATTTCGCTTCCACTGCAAGGGTTGCAACTGATCAAATAATAGGCTAAAGCAACGACAGTTTATGGAAAGCACAAGTGTAATTATGGTCAGATATTATGCCTGACTGATGGGGAAGTGAAATTGATAAGCCATGTGATTTAGGCCTACGCATCTAGGCTACAGCGTCCGCTATTTTTTTTGCCAGCTTTTTTTCCTGTTTTAGGAAGCAGCGACTGTATTGCGGTTGTTAGGTTAGGTGAAGCCGGGTAACTGAAAGAAATCCAGCATGTTGACCTTGCTTTGTAGTAGCCTACAGGCTGCCGGTCTCACAGAATTCTGTGAAATGAACATGGCCCCTTAACTCAAAAACTGTGGCAGTTTCACAGATTCGCTGAAAATTCTGTGACGGGCCCATGGATGCGATGCCTATGTAGGTCAAGGACAGGCATCAATGGCACAGATTCCCTGATCACAGCATGTTTATTTCTGTACAAAGAAGATGTATACAGCTTTGCTATTATTGTTATTTTTAGCCCAATAACCGCTGTTTTAATCAACATTTATTCACCAGATCTTATCATGGTTTAATTGTATTTCTTTTAATGTTATTATTTCGGTCTATTTCGGCCAGGGAAGCTGGATTGCTTTGTTGTTTTGATATTTTTTAAATTATAATACTACATCTAGCAACATATATGTAGATATTATCATAGTATGCATTTCTTTATTTTAATAATATTATTTTGGTCTTATTAATGGTGAAATATTGCAGTATGCTATAAGACAGAACAGATATGATCAGAGTTGGGCGCATGCAAAGCCGATTTCCCACAATTCAATGCTGGCATTCATTTCAGATAATCAGACAGCGATTAGCGGGTCTTTAACGCCAGCATCGCTTCAATATACATATATATAATCAGTGGTTTTGTCTCCAGCAACAACACGTTGCTCAGCTTTGTTCCACTAAGTTATGCACGGTAATAATTCAATTCAATTCAATTTCAATTCAATTCAATTCAATTTTATTTATAGTATCAAATCATAACAGAGTTATCTCGAGACACTTTACAGATAGAGTAGGTCTAGACCACACTCTATAATTTACAAAGCCCCAACAATTACAGTAATTCCCTCAAGAGCAAGCATTAGCTGTGGCTATTGCGACAGTAGCAAGGAAAAACTCCCTTTTAGGAAGAAACCTCGGCAGACCCAGACTCTTGGTAGGCGGTGTCTGAGGGGGCCGGTTGGGGGTGTGATGGCGATAATAGTCGCATTAAAGATAGTGGACCAGTGACTTTGAAGGTAGTCGTTGTAGTTCATGTCACAGCAGGACGTTGTGGGATGTAACGTGGTGCTGCAGAGCATGGGTGGATGCGGCGGACGCAGCAGGACGAGGCCGGGCGTTGAAGGGAATCGCAAGCATAGTCTGCGAAGAAGAAACATAAGGACTCCGGGGAGTAAACTCCCCAGAGCTAGGTTAGTAACAAGCAGTTCTGGGACAGGATGCATACAAAAGGAAACAAATGAAAACATTGATGAGAGGCTGTACTGGCCTGCCTCCCTCTACTCTCACTATATTATTGATTATATGATCAATAAATCTGATGACTACAAAGAGAAGCAGGTGGGCCGGTTTAGGCGGACGCTGCAACTCCTCACTTCTTAACTATAAGCTTTATCAAAGAGGAGAGTTTTCAGTTTACTCTTAAATGAGGTGATGGTGTCTGCCCCCCTAACCCAGACTGGGAGCTGGTTCCACAGGAAAGGAGCCTGGTAGCTGAAGGCTCTGGCTCCCATTCTACTTTTGGAGACTCTAGGAACCACAAGTAACTCTGCATTCTGGGAGCGCAGTGCTCTAGTGGGACAATAAGGTACTAAGAGCTCTTCTAGATATGATGGTGCTTGACCATTTAGGGCTTTGTAGGTCAGGAGAAGGACTTTAAAGTCAACCCTGTATTTTACAGGAAGCCAATGCAGAGAAGCTAAAACAGGAGAAATATGATCTCTTTTCTTAGTTCTCGTCAGAACACGTGCTGCAGCATTCTGGATCAGCTGGAGAGTCTTAAGGGACTTATTTGAGCAACCTGACAGTAGGGAATTACAATAGTCCAGCCTGGAAGTAACGAATGCATGGACTAGTTTTTCAGCATCGTTTTGAGACAGGATATTCCTAATTTTGGCAATGTTATGAAGATGAAAAAAGGCTGTTCTCGATCATTGTTTTAGATGGGCGTTAAAGGATATATCCTGATCAAAAATAACTCCTAGATTTCTGACAGTAGTGCTGGAGGCCAGGACAACACCATCCAGAGTAGCTATATCTTTAGATAATGAAGTTCGGAGGTGTTTAGGGCGTTATTAAACTTCAGTTTAATAACGTTTAAAAAAATCCGCGTGTATATATCTATGGTCCTGGTAGGCTTAAATTGACTTAACAGCGCCACCTGCTGTTGTGGATTGCAAATTACAGGAAATTTTTTAGAAAATGTACCTGCATTTGTGTGTGGATCTGAGGGCATTTGTGTGTGGATCAGCAAGGCGGAAAATTAGTGCCAAAAGTCACGTGGCGTTTTTTGTACTTTTGTACTTGAAGGATTTTTTTTTTGTACATGAAAGATTTTTTTTTGTACTTGAAAGATTTTAGTTTGTACTTGCAGGATATTTTTTGTCATTGAAGAAATATTTTTCTTAAGAGCAAATCACGTTTAACCATTGATCCAGCTAATTTAAATAGATCACATTACTGTATTGTGTGAACAGTTAACTTCATTTATTATTTGATGTGTTTTCTTTTGTGGCTAATTAACCATTCCAGAGATTGCCTCTCCATGTGCAAATGTTCCACCAAAACAAGCTTCTTCGAGAGACTATTTTGCAGAGGCACCGTCGCTGCGTCTAAAGCTTAGCGCCACCCAAGATAATTGTGATTGGTTTAAAAAAAAAAAATTAATTTAAAAATTATTTTTTTCCCCCTCCTGTCTTAAAATTAATGTATGGTGTAGCCACACCTTACTCCAGCTGTGGAGATCTGTCTGGCAATGTGAGAATACTCTTAGGTTGATCTATATCTACAAAGCTAAATCTCTACTGTGGAGAGGGAGGTGGTGGGGGTGGGGATGGGCTTCTTTCTAAGGTACTACTTTTGCGTGAATAAAATGAACCACAGCCAGAGACATGACTTCATACAGTACAACCAGCAGTGATATGACCATGCATGAGCACACACGTTCTTGCAAACAAGCTGGCAGGTGGCGGAGCAGCGAGTCAGTAAGGCGGGACGACACACACAGAAACAAACACACACACACACACACACACACAGACATCCCTCTCCCCTTACACATCAAAATGCAAAGCCTTCCTCTCCACAATCCTCACCATCTCTCCAGATCCTTTCGCATCCTCTGCTCCCCTAATCGCACTTGACATTTTCTTTGTTTTCCCTTGGGCACATGCTCTGTTTCAGCCCCGAAGATGCCAACGTCATCCTCGGACATCCCGGCTATTTGGCTCTTATGCTCTGCATTTCGCTCACGTTCCTGTTGCTGGGGAGACGACGCATCTGGCCTGGCCGTCCGTGCGCCTATGGGAAAAGATTTTGAGGATCGGTCTGGGATGACTAATGGAGTTTCGGGTCAGGCAGGTCCATAGCCACCCTGCCTGCTGTCCACCCTGCTGGGAGACACTCAATTAAGTAGTCACCCTCTTTTCGCAGAAGAAGAAATCTTATTCCAGAGGTCACCTGCCAAAAAATAATCTTTGAAAAAAAACAATATGCTGCTGCCTGTGAGAGGCAAAAAGGTTTATTGCCCTATAGTTCACAATAATATACTGTATCTGAGAGGTTTATGTGGTTGTTTATCAATGCCCACACAATGTGAGTAAAATTACTGCACAGCCTCAACTTTCCATTGGACCAAAAAAAGTCTTCCAGACTTATCGGACACTCTGAAAGGACTCTTCCAGTGGTTTTATCTTGGTGTTACATTTGATCCTACTCTCTCTTCTGATCAACACATTAAATAAATCACCAAGACAACCCTTTTTATACCTAAGCAACATGGGCGATGCAGAGATCCCAATTCACATCTTTGTTTCATCCAGACTTGGTTATTAAAACATTTTGGGCATCTACGTAGTACTAAAAGTCTTCAAATGATTAAATCGTTTTAGCTTCCCTTTATTGGCTCCCTTTCCATGTCAGATGAGACTTGTATCTGATGACAAAACTCTAAATGGGCACGTCCCTTCATACTTGTCTCCTTACTCATTATATTCCTTCCTGTGCCCTCTGCTTCCATCAGTATGGTTTCTTTTATTTTTGTTGGGGGGTCATCTGAGCCAGGTGATACTCAGAAGCAGGAAAACACATTTAGGGTGTCTAGTGGGCAAGTGAAGCATGGCAAGGTCTAAAATTACAGAAACTTGTGAGTATTCAAAAGTGCATAACAGTTGAAGAGCTATACATATTTTCAGGTTATGAACTTTGTCCTGGTTTTCCCTCTATCCCTCACTCTTCACTCTATCCCTTACTCTTCTAAAATTTGACCCTAATCTTAGAGGGGCCATTTTTATGCTTTATAACTACCTTTTTGCCCTATAATCTCTTGTATCGTTTACCTTAAAGGAACACGCTGATTTATTGGGAATTTAGCTTATTCACCGTAACCCCCAGAGTAAGACAAGTCGATATATACCCTTCTCATCTCCGTGCGTGCTGTAAAGCTGTCTGACTGCTCCAGCAGCATCAGCCTATAACAGAACATGCAGGTGAATGGTTCCAGTAATCCTACTGCTCCGAATAAGTGACAAAATAACGGCAACATGTTCCTATTTACATGTTGTGATTTGTAGAGTCACAGCGTGTACAAAAAACAACGTAACATGAGACATGGAACATGTTGGCGTTATTTTGTCTTTTGTCACAATTCGGAGCAGTAGGCTAGTTGGAACCAGTTACCTGCAGGATCTGTGCTGGGCTAAGCTAATGCTGGAGCCGTCAGACAGCGTTACAGCACGCACGGAGATGAGAAGGGTATGTATGGACTTGTCTTACTCTGGAAATTAGATAATAAGCAAATTCCACATGTTCAGCAGCCTGGTCCCAAGACATACTGTACGTGGTGCTATACATGACCCAACCTGGAAAGCCGTTTTGCTCAGAGTTCATTGCTCTACCCTCCGAGCCAGGCATGAGGGAATTCAATTCGAACTTGTTCCTAGAACTCACTGGACCAGATGCAGACTGGCCAGATTTGACCCAAGTATTGGGTAACATGTATTCATGTATTCGTTGTCACCAAGCCCCTGCCACTCTCTTACACATGTTCTGGCTCTTGCCCCTTTCTGGAAACCAGCATTTGCCCTTCTGAGCTCTCTCCTATTGCTGTTTTTGTTGGTGTTCTCCCACCAGATACTTCACTGCCTGCCTACTAGCGTGACTTTTTTGCCTTTGTAACACTTTTGGCCAGGCGACTTGTATTACTTTATTGGACAAGTGCCCTCCCCTCCACACACACAAGATAGGGGGCTGATGTCCTTCATTTTATGAAGGTAGAAAAAGTCAGACATACACTATGTGGCTCCACCTCCAAATTTGAATGGGTTTGGCAGCCCTTCCATAGACATATTGAGACCTTGCAGGGTCTTCCTCTGCCCTCTCCATGATCAGCCTAGACCTGTATGTGCAAGATGACCCATATCATTGTTTGTTATTAGGCTTATCATTCTACACATTTGGACATTGGCTCTGCTATGACTTGCTGATATGATATTTTATAAGAATGCTGATATTGTAATGTTTTTTTGAGCTACTTCAATCCTTGTATTGTTTCCCTCCCTGCCCATCATTATGTTGTGTATACAGTGTTTCCCACTGAAAATAATTTACTTGTGGTGGTGGGTGGTGCAGGATGTGATGGCGCGGTGCGTGATGGCTGGGTTTAGCAATAAACTAGTCAAACAAAGGTTTAGGAACTATTTGTTTTTTAAAACAATGACTACATAACATTAACAGATAATTTTGAAAGAAATAACTATTTACATATTAAACAAATTAGACAAAAAGATGATACAGATGAAAATATTGCTACTTTCAGTATTCTGCTAAAATCGTCAAATTGCTGGTTGAATTTAAAATGAAAATGAAAGGAAAGTGTAGGCATGATGTGCTTTGTCAATAAAAAAATGTTTTGCCAAATATTAATGGTTCAGGTGATAAAATACCTGATTACATGGAGGCCAAATGTTATAAATAACTTAATTGTAATACTATAATATTGTCCATACAGATAGTTAGGCTATGTTATTATAAAGCTCAACACTGTCTCCTCCTAACTCCTGTTAAATCATAAAAGACTTGGGCTATCTAAAGATTAATTCTTGTTCATTTCATTTGTTAGATCATTGTTCGTTTTTTTGAAGTGTTTTAATCCGTGTTTTTGGGATCCTTATGCTGTTTTGTACTATAGGCTGCATGTCCTGTTGAACTCTGAGTTGTAGTTCAAAACTTTTACAACCAATGTAATTAAAATGACGGATTTTATTCGGTACAGTTAATGGATACAGGCACGGAGAACTGAAGGCTCGGTTAGCAACGATTAGCTCCTGGTTAGCGGTTAGCTCCAGTCAGCTCATAAAGATATGGAGCAGAGGAGACTGCCGTGGACAGGGGTGACAACTGGGCTCTGATAACGATAGCCTCTGACGCTGCGGATCCACTTTTGCGACACGACTGAAGCGTGGTGTCGCGTTCATTTTCGCTACTCGGAACTAAAGATTCCTGAGCATTTTCTGAGTAGGACGTCTAGAACAAAGGACCCGCGAAAGACTTCCCCCAGTCTCCCCTGTGCTATACTTCTATTGAATAGTCACGTTGCGTTCAACGGATTAATTTGCATAAAGATGGGCATCGGCCAGCATTTTGACGAGCAGCATTTTTTCAAATGCAGCGCATCTTCACGGGATGCTTTGCGGGCGCGTTAAAGTCGCTTGACGTCACCCATAGGATTAAAGTGGAGCGTGGCGCAACAGAAATGTCGCACGGCCAGGTGGATCTGCACGGTGAAATGTGTGGTATACTTGCCGCAGCCGACCTGTCGTGCGCAAATGTGACGTCATGGGAGCGCCGTGACTATTTATACTCACACGTGGTGGTGACGACACTAGTTGCAGTCTTCTCCTGAACAGAGGCGTCACTAAATGAACGAAGGCTACCGACGTTGCTCTTTCTACGGACTAGAAGAAGAAAAAAAAGGTAAACAACGGCAGAACTAGCAGCAGCATTGACGTCAATGCTTCGATTTGATTTTATGACCTACTTCGTCGGATCAAGCCTTTCATTCACCATAAAAGAACTCATCTTAACCCATTAGGTTTACAAGAGAGACTTGCAGTGGTGGACCTCCGGTCGCGCACTTAAAATCCTGGAGAGCCAGTGAGATCTACATCATTTTGACGTCACATCGGCTGCGGCGACTGTAAAAAGGCCCTGAGCCTGAAGTGCAGTGTTGATGCAGTCATGAACGAGGGGGAGGGGCTGGAGGCTGCTGGTCTGTGTGCGCTGTGAAAAATACACCGTTGATTGGTGAAATTTTTTTTAATTCAGGGCGCCCAAATTGAACATATGTATGGGGAAACACTGGATTTCAAATAAATACATTGCAAACAGTTGGAAGAGCTACATCCTTCAATGTCTGCATTTTAAGATTGAAAACAGACTGAGATTTGAGTTATTGAAAATTAACATATACAACGAACATTACAAGCAACTAAAAGGGTCAAAGGTCAGAGAGCTGACATAATTCCAGTGAATGATGAATAATATATAACCAAAGGCTGGGAAGATATTACAAACAGGAGCTGAAGCAAGAGTTAAAGCAGCAAATGTGTTCTGCATCAAATCCAGCTAATTCACATTGATTACCCTCAGGCTACTAATCGTCACACTACACCACTTTGCCATAAAGCTCTGCTGCTGTAGCACATTTTAAGTTTGCTGTGTAATTTGTTACCGTGTTGAGGACATTTTTATGATGCTCACATTCATTTCCGCTGAGCTCCTGCTGGAGTGCATTTGAGTCTGCTTGTGATACATTTCTGTTGGCACCACTATGGTAAAAGGTTTTTTTCTTTCATTCTATAAGCCACTCAGCTATTCTGATTCATGGACCATAATGCACTGGGCTCTGATTTTTGCACGGTTGAAACTCGGAGACTGGAGCAGGTCACATGCTGAGATCAAGCTATAGAGCCTGCTAGCATGAATAACATCTGTGTATGAATGAATAGATGAAATATATGTCATGAGTATAATCCAAAAAATATTCAGATTAGCTTTGATGATGTTATGATGGCATGTGAGGCAAAATAAACAGGCAAAAGGAAATAGGAAATAGGTAAAATATTTAGTGTTGAGGAAATACATATTTATATTGAACATACATTGCTCCATTAAAAAAACAAAAAACAATATCAACTGATGATCCTTTTTTATCCTAGTGAAGTTAGACCAACTTTATTTTAATCTGGGCCTCCTTCCATTATACCATACACAACTTCCAGTATTTAAAGATTATTTTTTTGTGGGAAAGGGGGAATGACATGTAGCTAAGGGCTGCATGTCGGACCTGAACCCGCGGCCGCTGCTTTATGGGCGCTCACTCTACCAGGTGAGCTACCCAAAATAAAACAACTAAATATGTTTTTTGTCCATGTTCTTAAAAACGATACATACAAGTGTTTTCTGATCTGATGCCCCTATTGGCAGGACAACATAATTTGTATCATCTTCCAAAACTATATACACAAATCAGTGTTGAAGAAATAAATCTATTTCAGTATCGCGTCCGGGATGCTGCAAAGTAATAAATGCCCGTCTTGGCCGGGTGGCCATGTTGCTGCGGCCTCTCGGGCGCATCTCCTCAGTATGGAGAGGATTGCTGCAGCCATGGAGCGTGGGCCTCCAAATGCACCACCTGCACCTGTTGTGCCCCTTCCTCCTCCCCCCACTCCATCTCCGTCCACCCGCTCCACCAGGAGCGCATTGCCACTCCCGGACCCTCACGTGTCCAATCCCGCCGTAGTTCAACATCACGTCTCTTTAAGTCCTCTAATATTTCCTCATTTATGTCATCAACACATCCATGATTCAAGAAATGTTGTGTAAAACACAACAAGCCACAAAGAATGCTGCGACTTTTTGAGGACTGTACTCTAAAGTGCCTCCTGACCTATCAAACACCTGAAGCGCATTTTCAGTAATATTTGTCCTTGTAATTATGTATGGTTTGCAAATATGGGAACTGCTGCGTCCGTGTAGATGGGATAAGTGTATGCGTGTTGTGCGCACGCTACATTATGGCCAAGCATGTGCCCCTAAAATAGCATGTGAATAACGCAACACTGACTTTAGACTAGCACCACTGACTTTAGACCAGGTTTTTCCTGGTCAGTGGCGGAATTGTTTTCTGAAACTGCAAAGTAGCATCAGGGAACGTTTGCGCCGGAACACGCCTCTTCTTTTCGCTGAACCACCCCCCCCCGGAGCACAAATACATTCCCTAATTTACAGACGTGCGCCTGGAGGGAAAAGTCCGCTGTGCGTCGGGTGCAAAATAGGAATGATACATGCGTCGGTGTATAAAGGCAATTGCGCTGAGTGCAAGATAGAGCCCACTATGTTCTAAATCTGCCCAGGAATTAAAATTACTTAGTGTGCACTCCGTTTGTTAGGTCCATAGATTTCCACGGTAAAACAGAACGGTCCGTGTCACTCGCTCCTCAGCGGTTCACGGAGAAAACTGTCTCTCCCCAGAGGGGCAGTAGGGAACGGTTCCAGTCGACTTTGAAGAAAAATGTTGTTTCCTCTTCTGCAGATATGAAAACACGGGGCGCGTGTCCCAGGATCCAAGACGTTCGCAAGAACACCAAAAATAGTCCACTTTTGTCCAGAAAATGAACTAAATACCGCACAAACGCTGCCGACCGAAGCCACCGGGGTAAGACGAGGGCTCAGTGGTGACGTGAAGTTTTATATTCCGGCCACTGGACATGGACCCACGCTGCGTTTAGGTTCCGCTTCTGGTAATCGGAATTCGCAGTTTTAGAAGGTGTGAACTACAACGTCTGTCGTTTTTAGACCTCCCCAGTTTGAAACCCCCTCCCTTCGTGGAATTCTCATAGATGTGTGAAATGTCAGGCTGCTACAGCTACATGCAGGCCTTTCTTTGTTTAAGAAAGCCACGTTTCTTTGTCACAGAAAGCCTTCAGACTTCGAAATTGCATGAAGGCCGCAATCCCTGATGGTCCCAACACTAAAGAGCAAGTTCAGAACTCCAGAGAAAACAGGAATGAAAACACACACACACACACACACATATACATACACAGAGAGAGAGAAGAAGAAGAAGCAGAAGAAGCAGAATAATAATAATAATAAGAAGAAGAACTGAACTGTCCACTAATCTCTGGGCGAGAGACATAGAGGGAGACCTGGAGCAGGGAGAGAGCGAGTCTATCTGCCGCTCGTCTCGCCTCGCTGCTGTTACCATGACAACGGACCGAACCCAAGAGCGGAGCACTTGAGATTCTCCTCGTCTTGCTCCTCTCTCTCTCTTCCTTCTCTTCTTCAATCTGTCTCTCCCCTTGACCCACTCTCCCTTTACCTCCTCTGTCGCCCCCTGCTAAGCTCTCTCTAACTCTCCCTCCTTTCCCCATTTCTTTTTGTCCACCCTCCCATATTCTCTCCCCTTCACATTATCCCTCTTCTTCACCATATAATAGCGCCCTCACTCCCATTCCCTTTCCCTTTAAGCTCCTACTTATCCTCTTCTTTCGCCTTTTCTCATCCCTATCCCTCCCTTTGATTGATGACTTCCAAATTAAGTGTGAATTCGCTTTATTAGCACGGCTGTAATCAGCTACAGTATTGGCAAAGCAGGTTTTGCAAGGTTTACAATGTAGGCTGGTCTGACATTGTGTTCCGGTCTTTATTTTCTATTCTTTTTTTTATTTCTTTTTTTTATAAAAAAATAAATAAAAACTTTGTTCCCAGGACATTTGATATAAAATGGCAAAAATGTATCAGATCAGTCTTCTAGAATCTGCTATATAACTGGCTTACGGTGTGAGAATTAGTATTTGAATTGAAATAAGCTTATTTATCACTGACCGGCTGATGTATGACTGCGATGCTGTCCGTGTTGGAGTTCCACAGGGCGCCTGCTACACGTGTGAATGGGTCGCCCTCCTGACGGCTTCCTGTCATGTCTTTTCCATTTGACATAGGAGTAATGGTATAGTGTCTGATAAGGCAGTGATCTTCAACAGGGGGTCCCTGACCCCTAGGTCGTCCTCAGTGTCATTGTAGCGCCAAATTATTGTTTAATACTTTTTTATTTACGTTTTTCTTCGCCCCACAAAATAAAATATGTCTGAAAATAATAATATGAATCCGACATATTATTAGCAAAGATAAATCGGCATGTTGTTTTAAAACAACAACAACCTCAACAACATTGATGAGACGCGCTTACTGGCCTGTAAGGTAGCCACTTTGGTAGCCATCTACAGATACAGGTAACTTATGGATTCACTGTGCCTTCCACATGTATGTTTGAAATTAAAACATCATGATATATGAATATGTAAATAATTATTTTAATAGCTTAGTTTTGTAGGGCACCATAAAAAGGTATATATATATAGGCTTTAGGCCACACAATATGTCATTGTAGGCCCAGTTTATTATACAACTCAATTTTATACAATATATATAGAAGTTATTTGTATGGTAATTGCGAGCGAAAATCATGAGCTCATGCTCTTTCTCCGTTCCCTCTGGTTGTGATCCAAGGTGTACATTTTACTCTGTGGCTTTAGAAAGGAAAAAGGTTAGTAGTCTGTGGATCCCTTAATGTTTGGTAACCTAAAGAACAAGTTCAAAACTCCTGAGAAAACATGACACACACACACACACACACACACACACACACACACACACACACACACACAAGTACTGTAACTAAATACAGATTTGAGGTACTTGTATCTTACTTGAGTCTTCTTTTCATGCCACTTTCTACTCCGCTACATTTCAGAGAGAAATATTGTACTTCTTACTCCTCTACATAAATCTGACAGCTTTAGTTACTAGTTCCTTTACAAATTTAAACCCCTATATTATGCTCATTTTCAGGTTCATAATTGTATTTTAAGGTTGTACCAGAATAGGTTTACATGGTTTCATTTTCAAAAACACCATATTTTTGTTGTACTGCACAGCTCTCTCTCACTGCTGCAGCTCCTCTTTTCACCTGGTTTCTGTTTTAGCTACAGAGTGAGACCTCTTTTCTTCTTCTGTACTATCTTTGATTGCACTCGCACATTAGTAGCAGTAGCTCAGATGTAGATCATGTCAGCTAGCTCCATAGACAGTAAAAGAAAGGCTGTTTCTCCAACTTTGGTCAGTTACAAGGCAGGATTAGCTGGGAGACTAATTGTAAACGAGGGCGCACATTGTAGATTATGGTGAACTTGTGTGTGTTGTAGCAGTGCTTTGCTATTGAGAACGAGGTAGCATGCTAGCGTTAGCCTCTAGCGTTAGCCGCTAGCATGCTAACGGTTGCGGTTAGCCAGCTTGTGACGTAGAAAGCCTTGCACAAAATAACACCCCAAATCCCAGAAAAAGTGATTTTTTCATAAT
Organism: Perca fluviatilis; assembly: GCF_010015445.1. Lineage (NCBI taxonomy): Eukaryota > Metazoa > Chordata > Actinopteri > Perciformes > Percidae > Perca > Perca fluviatilis. The sequence continues at coordinate 11,150,318 of NC_053112.1, forward strand.
ATGGGCATTTTAAGATTTCTGCACACAAAACACACGTAGTTTATAATATACAATGTTTTATTATAAATTAAACTACCCAATAATATAATGGCCTACAAATTCAGCTGAAATAATTAGACCATTAAACACTTAGTTGGGAGACAGATCTGTTTGGATCGTCTTCAGTTTCTAAAATGTGAGGATTTTTCTGCATTGAGTACTTTTACTTTTAATATTTATAAGTACATTTTCCTGATGATACTTACATACTTTTACTTAAGTAACATTTTCAATGCAGTACTATTTTTACAGTGTGGTATTAGCACTTTTATTTAAGTAAAGGATCTGAATACTTCTTCCACCACTGCCTTCCATGCTCCCTCTCTTCCTCTTATCCTCCTCTCCCTCTCCCTCCCTGGTCCCCACAGCCTCATATGTCCACCGCTACGTGCTGTCAAACCTCCCTCCTTCCATCGCTTCACCCTCTCACCCTCCCTTTCCCTCCTCCGGTCTCCCACTCTCAACCTTATCATTGTTTCCCTCTCCTCCTTCCTCTTCTTCTTCTTCATCTTTCCCTCCCTGTCTCCTTCCTCCTTCACTCCTCTCTCCGTCTCACACAGATATCGACTGTCCCTCCTGCGTTTCACAAATTAAAGCATATTTCATCCACAGAGGAATCTACAATGACCCAATAAACTGCCAGGCTTCCCCACTTTCTTCTACCGCTTACACAGAGTGTGTTTATATGCGTGTGTATGTGTGTGTGTGTGTGTGTGTGTGTGTGTGTGTGTGTGTGTGTTTTTTTAAAATGGGTTATACAAGTTCTCGTTTCAACACAAAATAAGGCAATTTGAAAACAAGGAGCTGTTTTTTTCCGTCCCCTGCGTCACTTTCTTTTCCTTCTCTTGTTTGCTAACTTTCTTTCGCTCTCATTTTCTACATTCTCTCTCTTGGTCTCCCTTGTTCTCCACCCTCTTTCTCTCTCTCTTTTTGCCTGAGGAGGTAGATACAGCGGCTTCCCACAGGGTTTACCCCGACTGCTCTTCTGACACATTCACCTCCTCTTCTCTCCTTTAATGCTCTTCGTGTTGTGCTTTCTTCCATATCCTCGCTGCATCCTTCTTTCTCTTCCTCTTTTTGTATTTTCAACAATAAAAACAAAGACCATACAAAGACTTACAATTAAGACATGCCATAACAAAAATCACAAAACAAGCAGAAACACATGAATAAAAACAAAAATCAGTTTATACATTTTACTTTTTTCCCCCCCTGCTTTCCCCCTTTTCATAGTCCCCAATCTCCCCACCTCCCGCTGAGACTGTGAAGTACCTTTGTTATTTTCTCTCATCTTTGAAGTTTCTACTAGTAGTAAGCCAAAAGTAACTGGGTTTGCCGTACGGTTTTGAAATTTTTCAAGATTCAAGATACTTTATTGTCATTGTATGAACTCAACAAAATTGCGTTGGTGGCAATCAGTGCAGCAGCAGTAAATAAATAATAAAGACAGGATAAACAAGTTTTTTTTTTTGCTCGTATCAGAGCTTTGGTTTTTATACTGGAAGTTCCCTGGTGTTTAACCTTGCCGGGTTATTCACTCCTTGATTTCACTATATTGTGTTTGTTTCACTGCTCTAAGATTATGTGTTGTCACTTCTTTTGATATTCTTTATTATCTACATAGTAACCTTCTCACAGAACCAGTGTTGTGTGTGTTTGTGTTCATATGTGTAATTGTCCTTATGTTGTAAGTATACATTGGCCATCACCATGCTTAATTGTGTCTCAATGGCTGTTGTCGGAGGGCGAGCACTTCTTTTCTGAAAACTACAGGGACTAACATCATCACACATGATTACAATTGGGCTCATTGAATCCAAAAGAGCCTCAGCTTTCCAGTCAGACCCAATTTATGCAATCCCAAGACTGTTATATAGTTATAGTCTATATCCTTGACGTTCCACTTCCGGGATTGCTCCGATGCTGCAGGAAATTCTCCGGTGGATTTCTGAGGACTATTGTTACCTGCTCCGCAGATCTCAGCAGGGTAAATCCAGACAGCTAGCTAGACTATCTGTCCAATCTGAGTTTTCTCACACATGACTAAAACAACTTTTGAACGTACATGTTCCACCAAAAAAAGTTCCTTCCCGAGGCTATTTTGCAGTGGCTCCGTGCAGAGCTTGCGTGCGGTTTAAAGAAATGCCAATAAACCAGAGCACGTTTTCCTTCCTTCCCGTGCTGTGTGGACTCGCCACACCCTCCTCCGCACTGTGGAGGAGGGTCTGGCAAAGCGAGACTAAGGGACCCCAGTATGCAGAAATATTCAAATACACCATTTTTAGAATAGGTGAAAATAACACATGTATACTGCATGCACAGAACTGCATGGTTTTTGCCCCAAACTGCATGGGATTAGTATCCTAGAAATTTAGACGCACCCTTGCGGCAGCAAATGTAATTTGCAGCCAGGGTCGTCTAGCAACTCTCCGTTGGCTTGCGAGCTGGAAAAACCAAACTCTAGTCAGGCTAATCACACATCGCGTAGAGAGTCGGTGGGCGGGCTTAACATAATGACGGCAGAGTTGCGATGGTTCTGTGTGAATTCCCTGCTACTTGAAAACAAAGAAGATGGCTGCTGCTGCTGGCGAACAACGGTCTCTCGAATCGGCTTTGGCCGCGACTCTGGAAGACTTGGAGTTAAGCTTTTCTTTGAGAAAAGAACAAAGAACGGCACTGAAGTCATTCTTAAAAAAGGAAGACGTGTTCGGAGTTTTGCCGACCGGATACGGCAAAAGTTTAATCTGTCTACTAGCGTTGCTCTGGTTGGTTGCAGCGCTATCCTATAGCGTGCAGAGGGAATTTGAAAGACAACCGTTTATCCCGCCCCTCGGATTGAGCCCCGCTAATGGTGAGTTCCCAGACCCAACATCTTGATGTGGTTCTGGCTTGTCAGGCTATGGGATTAGCATAAAGTATACTGTAAATAACAACAAAAACCTGAAAACATAGATAAAATGTTTCTATTCAAACCCAAAAAACATTCAGAGAAAATCCTCTCAGGTTGCATACGGCAACAACCTCCAAAACAACCATTGCGCAGCCTGCACATACCCCAGTGCAAATAAGGTGAGCTAAGAAAATGGTAATACCTGTAGCTGATGATCCTAGAAGTGACTGTTAAAGCTCCTAAAACTCTCTCATCCTCATGTTACTTTTTTTAGAAATGTCTGGATCTTCCTCAATATACTTGTCCTCTGCATTCTAATCGGTGGCAATTCTTACTTTCTGGTTTTCACCATGACTGGTTACTGGAACTAATGTCACCTCAGCCTTTCTTAGTAGCAGAAAGGGTGAAAAGAAATGTACGGTAACATTCCGTCAACCTTTTTCAGTCTAAGCAGGCAGTTTTACTCCTTTTTTAAACCAAAGACCTGAGATATAAATTTGAGCGGATCAACACACACACACACACCACATTTTTGCCTGGGTCAGTCCACCAGGGCTCTCTATTCTGGAAGGGCGAGTTGGCTCGATTCAAGTTTGCCCAAGGGTCTTTAAATATCTCTTACTGCCCCTCACCTTGCCTCGGGATCTTCCAGGATGAACTGTATGATGTGGATTGGAGGAGAATGTCTGGCCAATTCTGCTTAGTTTGCTCCCACCACAATCCAGAACCAGAGAAGTGGTAAATAGATAGATGGATGAATACTCCAATACTGCAATCACTACAAAATCACTATAATCAAATAGTAGATGTTGGCAATGTCTCTCACTCTCAGCCCAGAAGAAACGTTGAATTGTTCACTCTTATTTTACACTAAAAGTGCTATTTGAATGAAGGCACGTCGTAGCCCACTCAGACATACAATCCGCTCCTCTCAATAGCATTGATGCAGATGCATATAGCGATATAATTGCAAAATGAGTTGTTGCATGAAAGCTTTCATGAAGTGACTGATGATACAAAATAAATCCAATAAACTTCACCAGCACTCCATCTGCCAAGTTTAATATTCAGAATTAACATTGCAGAGGACACTTTCAGCAAAACTGTCCTCAGCAGAATAAAACAACAGCATCCAGTGTTCATTTGAATGCTTAACACGACTTACAGCAAGTGGGTGTGCAGATCAGAAAACACTAGGATGAATAAAAACGTTCATAAATGTTTTGGAACACAATGAGAAACTCAAAATGGAAAAAAAAGCTGTTCAGAACATAAATCAATCGAAGGTCAAGTGTAATTCAGTAGTTAGCGATGTCTATGGAAGGTTGTAATGAACATGCACTGCACACGTTTGATGTGATGAGTCATATGTAGCTTTGACATGTTTTAATTATCTCATGGTATACACAGGATTTATGTGTACAAGTGGTTTTACATTGTCGGAAAACAAAGAGGTAAATTAAATTTGTGTGTGTGTGTGTGTGTTTCTGTTGGTTGGCATGGACATATGCTTAAGACTACATTTTTCCTGCCAATTACATGATGGAAATTAATGTCACATGTAATAATAGGGAGACATACAGTATGTTATCATAATTCTCTAAGACATAATTAGGCATTTCATTTTTTTGTTCTCTCAATCTACTTCAGTCTCTCTCTCTCTCTCTCTCTCTCACTCGCTTGCACATGTGCACGCGTGCACACACACACACACACACACACACACACACACACACACACACACACACACACACACACACACACACACACACACAAAGCATGTGGTAGGCCATTAGCGGTCAACTGCACTTCAAACGTGTCTAACCACACAGCTGGTGATGGATGTTAAATGCATATCAATACACACTCTGGAAGTGCCAGAGAGTGTGATTGCAGGGCAGTGAAGGCCCCCCACCAGGGATAACGTATCATGTTAAATAAAGAAACGTTCAGTGCAGACCCTAGCAGCTCAGCGTCATTCACTGCTGGGTTGAGAGTCTGTAAGAGTCTTGACTTTATAAAGCATCTCAGAAGGCCATCAGTGAATTCCACTGTGACACCACGTCAGCTTTAATGGGACCTGAGAGTACTTGCATGCTACAGCTCCCGTGAAAGCATATCAAACATTTCACTACACTTAAGTTGGCAGCACAGCTGTGTCAAAATAGAACATGGACTGACCAGATGGATGGATAATGAAAACAAAAGAATCTTTGGGAATAAAAAAAAAAAAATTTACTTAGACTTTAAAGGAAACACTGTGTAGTATTTTAAGTATTTTATTAGCTAAAATCAATGTCTTCAGTCATAAATATGTCCTCATTGGTGTAAAATTACCTCTGCCAATGATCTGAATCTGTATTTACATTGGACGGGCAAGTCAAAGGAGGCTTCCATGTCGTTCCGCCGTTTAGAAAAACTATAATCGCTGAGAGGGAGATAAAGCACTAGCCTACCTGTCTAGCTAATCCGCAAAGCGCTTTTCGTTCAGAGCCAGCGTCACGTGACTGAAACCAGGCTGAAACGAAGAAGGAAATCAGTGAGAGGCGCTTGTCACTGCCCCGGCAAATTTGAAAGCCTGCACTGCACTTTAGTTCATAATGGAGGATCATACTTTTGCCGAGCCACAGGAGAAGGAAACCTCGTCACCAAAAAAGCAAAAAATGAAAGACATCTTGTCATTTGAAGTTTGATATTAGTAATCAGAGGTGCAGTGCAATGCGCCCATCTGTGCTTCTTTTGGAGCAGTCGCCCACTCATAGTCTAATAAGCACGGTGTCTGTCCCCCGGCTCAGATCGGTTAAATCAAAGGTAAACAAAAGATGCGCTATACTTAACAACCTAATTGGAATTAAAACGACTGCAACGATAGAACAAAATAGGAAAATTAGATGTGAACGAATTAAATATTAGATCTCTATCTTCTAAAGCAGTATTGGTAAACGATTTGATATCAGATAATAAAATTGATTTTTTTTTGTCTAACTGAAACTTGGCTGGGCCAGGAAGAATATGTTAGTCTAAATGAAGCCACTCCTCCCAGTCATATTAATACTCAAATTCCTAGAGGCTCAGGCCGAGGAGGGGGAGTTGCAGCCATCTTTGATTCAAGCCTGTTAATTAATCCTAAACCTAAACTAAATTATAACTCGTTTGAAAGTCTTGTTCTTAATCTTCAACATCCAAAATGGAAAACATTACCGCCAATTATATTCATTGTTATTTACAGGGCTCCAGGTCTGTATTCTGAGTTTTTATCATGTTTAGTCCTTAAATCTGACAAAGTACTTATTGTAGGTGATTTTAATATCCATGTGGATGTTGACAATGATAGCCTTAGTACTGCTTTCAACTCATTATTGGATTCAATCGGTTTCAGTCAGAGTGTGCACAAGGCGACGCACTGTTTTAACCACACCCTCGACCTTGTGTTGGCATATGGTATTGAAATTGAGGATTTAATAGTATTTCCGCAGAATTCGGTATTATCAGATCATTCTTTAATTACTTTCGAATTCTTAATACCTGAATATACTAAATTAGATAAAAACTTCTACACTAGATGCCTATCTGACAGTGCTATAGCTAAATTTAAGGAAGATATTCCAACAGCATTTGACTCTATGTCATGCCTTAACATAACAGAGGACCTTTATGGTAACCTTAGTCCCTCTCAAATTGATACATTTGTTGACGGTGCTACAACCTGCCTACGGACGACTTTAGACTCTGTTGCTCCCCTCAAAAAGAAGATGACGAAGCAAAGGAAACTAGCACCTTGGTATAACTCCCAAACTCACAAAGTAAAACAAATCTCGCGAAACCTCGAAAGTAAATGGCGTTCCACCAAAGTGAAAGAATCTCAGTTGGATTGGCAAGAAAGTCTCAAAACCTATAGGAAGGCCCTAAGAAAGGCCAGATCAGACTATTACTCATCATTAATAGAAGAAAATAAGAACAACCCAAGGTTTCTTTTCAGCACTGTAGCCAGGCTGACAGATAGTCACAGCTCTACTGAGCCATCTATTCCTCTAGCTCTGAGTAGTGATGACTTCATGAGCTTCTTTAATGATAAAATTATAACAATTAGAGATAAAATCCATCACCTTTTGCCCTCAGCTTCTAACGGTTCACCTTTAAACGCAGGACCGCTAGAAAGAACGACTAGTCCCGACATATTTTTAGACTGCTTTTATCCTATAGACCTTCAACAATTAATGTTAAAGATATCCTCAGCTAAGCCATCTACCTGTCTCTTAGACCCCATCCCAACAAGACTACTCAAATAAGCGCTACCCATGGTTAACACTTCATTACTAGATATGATCAATATGTCCTTATTAAGAGGTTATGTACGCAGTCATTTAAAGTAGCTGTTATAAAACCTCTTCTAAAAAAAAACACCCTCGATCCTGAGGTCTTAGCAAACTATAGACCTATATCTAACCTTCCCTTTTTATCCAAGATCCTTGAGAAGGTAGTTGCTAATCAGTTATGTGATTTTCTACATAGCAATAGTTTATTTGATGACTTTCAATCAGGATTTAGAAAGCATCATAGCACAGAGACGGCACTGGTGAAAATTACTAATGACCTTCTAACTGTTGCAGACAAAGGACTTGTCTCCATTCTTGTTCTACTAGATCTTAGTGCTGCATTTGACACTATTGACCATACAATCCTGTTACAGAGATTGGAACACTTAGTTGGCATTAAAGAAATCGCTCTAAGCTGGTTTAAGTCCTATTTCTCTGATCGATCTCAATTTGTTAATGTTAACGATAAATCCTCCAAGTACGCTAAAGTTAGCCATGGCGTTCCACAAGGCTCAGTGCTTGGACCAATTTTATTCTCCTTATATATGCTTCATCTTGGTAATATTATTAGGAAACACTCAATTAACTTTCACTGTTATGCGGATGACACTCAATTATACTTGTCAATCAAATCCGACAAAACCAATCAGCTAGCTAAACTTCAAGCATGCATTAAAGATATAAAATCCTGGATGACCTATAATTTGCTGATGTTAAACTCTAAGAAAACTGAAGTTATTGTGCTGGCCCCTAAACACCTCCGAACCTCATTATCTAAAGACTTAGCTACTCTGGATGGTATTGCCCTGGCCTCCAGCACTACTGTCAAAAATCTAGGGGTTATTTTTGATCAGGATATATCCTTTAACGCCCATCTAAAACAAACCTCAAGAACAGCCTTTTTCCATCTTCGTAACATTGCCAGAATTAGGAATATCCTGTTTTAAAACAATGCTGAAAAACTAGTCCATGCATTCGTTACTTCCAGGCTGGACTATTGTAATTCCCTACTGTCAGGTTGCTCAAATAAGTCCCTTAAGACTCTCCAGCTGATCCAGAATGCTGCAGCACGTGTTCTCACAAGAACTAAGAAAAGAGATCTTATTTCTCCTGTATTAGCTTCTCTGCATTGGCTTCCTGTAAAATCCAGGATTGAATTTAAAATCCTTCTCCTGACCTACAAAGCTCTAAATGGTCAAGCACCATCATATCTAGAAGAGCTCCTAATACCTTATTGTCCCACTAGAGCACTGCGCTCCCAGAATGCAGAGTTACTTGTGGTACCTAGAGTCTCTAAAAGTAGAATGGGAGCCAGAGCCTTTAGTTATCAGGCTTCTCTCCTATGGAACCAGCTCCCAATCTGGGTTCGGGGGGCAGAAACTGTCACCACATTCAAGAACTTAAAACTTAAAACTCTCCTATTTGATAAAGCTTATAGTTAGGGAGTGAGGAGTTGCAGTGTCCACCTAACTGGCCCACCTGCTTGTCTTCATAATTGTTAGATTAATAATATATAACAAAAGTAGAGGGAGGCAGGCCAGCACAGCCCGATCCAGCAGGGGAGAGTTTCAAGCCCGAACAGGCCACCTCTCCTTATGACTTGTCTCTCTTAGTTACACTGTTATAGTTCTGGACTGCCGGGGGACTTCCTTCCTTTGACACACTGAGCTGCTCTCTCCTCTCCCTTTCTATTATTCTATTATTTGTGTGCATCCCGTTCCAGAAATGCGTGTTATTAATCCTAGCTTCTGGGGAGTTTACTCCCCGGAGTCCTTATGTTTTTTCCCCAAGCGTATTTCCTTGGAGAACATGGCACCAAGATCCTGGTTGCAGCTGTCGCTGTGGTCCTGCTGCACTCCCTGCTGAGCTAAGCGGTGCCCTGCAATGTCATCCTGCGTCCTGCTAAACCCTGCTGCTTCCTGCTACGTCCATCCATGCTCTGCTGGGCCACGCTACATCCTGTAACGCCCTGCAGCGCCCTGATATGACATGAACTACTACGACTACCATTTGAAGTCACTGTTCCATTATTAATGTGACTATTATCGCCACTGTTCATCGCATCCCCAACCGGCACCGTCAGACACCGCCTACCAAGAGCCTGGGTCTGTCCGAGGTTTCTTCCCAAGAGGGTGTTTTTCCTCGCCACATTTGATACTATAAATAAAATTGAATTGAATTGAATTTCTTCTTGGTACATAACGGCTACCGTAGAACATGCATTTGAAAAAGCGAGGCGCTAGAGAGCCCTATTTGTTTGAATGCAAAATACAATTTCACCACTAGATGGGAGAAATTCCTACACAGTGTACCTTTAAGCTGCCATATCTAACTTTTCCGTAAATATGATATATTGTCAGAGGTGTGTCTTGGACCCAAGTGAGATACGAGGAGAGGTAGCAGTTAGAAATAACAATAATTTAATGAGTACACAAAGAGACTTACAAACATGTAAGTTGAGCAGGTTAGTAATCCAGAAAAAAAACAGGAACACGGAAGGAACGGGGAACATGTCCAGGAACACAAAAATACAACAGAAGACAGGCCGGCGTATTACACAAAAGACTGACGGATGAAAATAACCCAACACCAGACACAGAAAGCACAGAGACTAAATACCCAAGTAAACAAGGGTTAACAAGGGGCAGGTGACACAAGGGCTGGTGAACAGGTGAAAGACATCAGGACGGAGCAGACAATCACAAAGGCGGGGAAACCAAAAGACAGGATGTAAAACAAGACAGCACATAAGAGAACAGAGAGACTACAAAATAAAACAGGAAATGGAAAACCAACAGAAAACATGAAACCAACTAAACACAGAAACTTGTCATTGGGACGAGACGTGACAGTAACCAAGACATAACACGGGAGAAACAGGGAGACTACAAAATAAAACAGGAAATGGAAAGCTAACAGAAAACATGAAACTAACTAAACACAGAAACTTGACACAGGGACGAGACATATTGTTTCTTCTCTGAGCTATTTTGTCTTGTTTGCATATTGTACTTGGCTAGTTGTGACCCCACAAATGAAAGCTGTAACATATGTATAGACTGTGGGTCAATACGAGTTTCAATATTGCTATTATTGCTAATGTTATTAATATTGTTGGTTTCAGTTAAAGACACATTCTGAGTAAACCTTTTAAAATATCGTTCCTTCAAACTCTCTCTTGAAAACAACATCTTTTGCTCAGGTTACAGACTACACAATAAGTTTATTGGACTCCCTATGACTCATTTTTTTCCTCACAGCATATTGTCTGTCAGCAAGAACAGAGCAATATTTGGACAGCCCCCGGCCTGTGCTGATTGGTTGATTCATGGCTTCGTGAGCTGGTAATTGGATGATGACAGTGGGGTGGAACACTAGAGAGCGGTGATTGATGGCTGGCGCTGCCTCGACTTGTTGTAGCTAAGATATATGTTGCGATGTTGTTTTTGTGTGTACATGTTTGTGTGTGTGGTGTGGAAATTTCTCAGGGCATGGCAACCCAACAAGGAGGTTTCTGGGAAAATACTTGAGGGAATAAGGGATGTATGGAACTCTTTTTTACACTTGACTACATGAAAGTCTACATGCTTCTGTGCATCCATGTGTATGCATATCTACATATGAGAGAGAGAGATAGTGTGTTTGTGTGTGTGTGTGTGTGTGTGTGTGTGTGTGTCTCTGCAGGGAGCTAACATTAAAAACATCTTCAACCCGGGTTATGCAGCTCCAGCTTTGATTGACAGGCCATGTCAACTGCATGCCAAACTCACACCTCCCCAACCATTTTCTCTGCTCCCAGTGGAATGAAGGTAAGGGAGATGCAGTTGAGCAGAAGAAACACTTTAAAGACAATGTCAAATAACCTTGTTGAAATTCAATACTACAGCTGAAAAATGGGAAAAGGTTGCATTTTGCAGACAGTGCTTCTCTACAAGAAGGTTTACTGGATGACACGGACCTCCGTGGAGCCACAGAAGAAAAGCACCAGCCATGAAAGGAGAGCATTTTGTCTACACTTTAAAAAAAAAAAAAAAAGGGCCTAAATCTGATTCTACAGACATATGATCACACACCAGTAGACAGGCTCCATGAAGTTGGTGTGTATGGTTTGGGAGTGTAGGGTGTGTGTGACCAGTGCCGTTTTTCCATTACATAGTACCTGCTCGACTTGCCTCGACTTGACGCACTGTGCGTCTGTTTTCCATTGCAGATTTTACTACCGCCTCAGCGTGGCTGGTCATCATAGCGGCGCCGCAGTAAACTGCCGTGACCTAACGTGACACACGCACAGAGAACGTCGACGGTGTGTTGTTGTTGCCACAACCAGAAGACAAATTTTGTTTCAAATGAAGCTGGAGGCAGCAAAAAAAAAAACACAGCTGGCTAAACTATTTAAAAATGGCGGGTTTGTTCAGGACACCCCCCTCTGTCGCTTTCACGTCACCTTTTGGTATCGCCTCACCTCGCTTGGAACCTCGACTGAGGTGGTACTAAAAAAAGTACCTGTTGGCAGGTACCAGGTACTTTTTTTCGTAATGGAAAAGCGCAATATGTGTAGCAGCTGAGGGCAGAGGGGTAAAGCAAAGTGTTGGGGATTGGGGAGGTACAGATTCAATTATTGACAATGTATCAAAGATGTTTTATCAATATTAATAAAGTTATAAATATGTGTATTCATAACTTTACCAAATTGACAAACAATCAAAACGGGGCACCACCCTGGAATCAGGGACCAATAACTGAACTGTGAAAACAGTCTCATAGGTGGTGTTCTCTTTGAAAATACAGATCTTAATTAATTTGATGAATTTATCTCATATTTATAAAACGAACAGAAAGGGTGAAATTCGAGCACTGACCTGTTTAACCAGCTGTTACTACAACATATACACAAATAATCACAAACAACTGCTCTTAGCATAATAATTTATTTAACTTCCAAATTATGAATGGTCATTCAATAGTTATTCAATCAATAAACCTATTTACTTGTTACAACTACAACAAAGGCAAAAAACAGCAAACATATGTGGTGTGTGTGTGTGTGAGATAGAGAGGGGGAGGTGACGAGATCCCATGGGTAGCTAAGCCACGCGAGATCAAGATGGCGGATGAAACACTGCGAGAGGTGAGGCTCTTTGTAGTTTTTAGCGCAAGGTGCAAAATGGCTACTCGAGGAAAATACACAAAACAGGCTATTTAACCCCAAGATGACAGGTAGTGAAACTTGGTTGCAATACCACATGACTATGAGGTGACCGTCAGCTGATCTGCGTATGCGTGTGTGTTAGGTTAGTGTGTAAAGAGGAAGCAAAGCACACTTTAGAGAAGGAAAGACATGAATCTTGATTTTCGAGGAAGTGATAATAACCAATCTTCTAGTTGTCTAACGAGGGGAATGTTATTATCCAGGCTCTTATGGGCCAACAGCTGACTTCTTGCGGTAATAATAACAACCCTGCTGCGTTCAGGGACCCCGGCCATTTGGAATCAGAGTTCTTGAAGGTGATATGTAGGTGTGAACTACGTCTGTAGTTTTTAGACCTCCAGCCATCTTTTCTCATGGAGGTGTGACTTTAAGGCTTTTACAGTTGCATGGAGGCCTCGTTCTCTTGGGGCGCTCAGGCCAAATGTGGGACATGTGGTTTCCTTTGTTTAAGATGTTTAATCCCACTGCTCCGGTCCCAACAAAAGCCTGAGGTCATCTATCACACACAATGTCTATAACAGACAAGCAGCCTGAGGAACAACAGAGAGCCATGATGGAGCCGAGACTTTGACAAAGCAGCCTGCAGACCAAACTGATGTGCACAGTGGGTGATGTGAAACATCTTGCCCCAAGCTGAGGGGAAAATAGCAGATTTGTTTCCCCTTTAAAAAGCCCCATAAATTCTGTTGAAGCTGCTAAGCTTGGGGGTCTTTTTGAACAGCCAGATTAGAATAAGGACATATTGCTATAAACATATTTGTACCTAAAGTTAATACTTCCAGAATGTCCATTTAGGAGCAGGAATCTAACTGAACCTTTTATACCTAAATGTTTCTGTTGTCTAATGTGATGTACTGTCTTGTAAATATGGTATTTATCCCATTCATCTCAATACCCCAAGGGGAGAACACAGAACAATCAACTACTATCAATACCACCAGATGGCCACAATGTAAGGCATTAACACAGGCAAACAAGGGGTTTTGGTACTGACCACTGACTCTATCAATCCATTTTAATGGGTAGTCAGCTAGTTAAGATGACAAAATAATATCACTTTAAGAAACATTTTGGAATTACAAAAGATGGACATCAGCTTATTTACATTCTCAAAATCTATACAATAAAATGGATAATGAGCTGTCTTGGAGACTAACTCTTCCTGTGTCTAAACACCTGCTCAGTTTCACCTTGATCAGTGTTTCTCTAATTTGCTCAGAAGACAAATAGAGTTCCTTTGCTGTATAGAGCCACAATGGCGGCACACCTGTATGGTTTCAATTTCCCCATCTCTGTGCTCCAATAGCTCAGTTCAGGGACGGCAGAGACAAATAACATTGGGAAGCTGCCACAGGTGTGACACCAGCGAAATGGTGACAGTGCTGACCAGAGCACGATAATTGGGTTCTGCTATTTGTGAATGGGTGGCTATTGGCTACATTAACAGACGGATTAGCAATGGGACTGCTGAAGTAATAAGACTTCATCGTCCGTGAATTGTACTGATTTAGACAGATGATCATATAACTGAAAGACAACAAGATGTGTGTTGTCATGCTGAAGTCAGCACACATATGTATATTCTTACAAACACACATCCCCAAAGATTGTGCTTTATTTTCAGGCTTATTACACTGTGCCTGTGCACTCAGCATTTACATATCTTTTCACTGTGACAATATGAAAAAGTTATCCCCAAAAGTGTTAAAATATTCCATTCATTATCATATCAAGAAGCACCCACGTGGCTCCAATAAACAATGCCCAGTGGGTGTCTGTGGGGAGGTGTCTGGAGGTGTATATTGGATTAGGAGGAAACCCCACCTAATAAATGCCAGAGGGATTGAATTTCCCAGCCAGCCCGCAAGTCCTCAGGGATCCTCTAGGAAAAGTAGGCGGAAATTGCTTATAGAAGGATGTCTTGGCTGTAAGATTGACCTGCTACTGCTACCCTGATCTGGATAAGTTGGCAGGAAATTAATGGATGGATCAATGGATATAAAACTTTGCAAGTAAACAAGCAACCACGTTACAGTTATTGGAGGGATTGCAATACAATACAAAACAACATTTATGGTTCCCTTATGATTAATCCTACTGACTTTGAGGTTTTGACTGAAATAGCTTGACAACTATTGGATGTATTGTAATGAAATATTCAAGGTTCTTTAGGATGAATTCTTCAGACTTTGGTGATCCCTTAACTTTTTATCTAGCACCATCACCATGTCCAAATTTTTAATTTGTCTAATAGTTTGGTGTATGACCAAATACCTGCTAAACTAATGGCAGCCTCAGCTGTACCTTGTATTAACTGCCTATTACCAATTTAGTATGCTAGCACAGTAAACTAGGACAGTTGAAATATTACCTGCTAAAAATCAGCGTGTTAGCATTGTCACTTCAAGCATGTTAGCATGCTGACATTAGCATTTCCTTTAAAGCACTGCTGTGCCAGAGTACAGCCTCACATAGCTACAAGCATGGGTTTAGTCAAAAGTTCTCTATAAATAAAGAGACACACTGCCCAAATGGTATGAAATACACACTTCCTCTCTTCTAAGTGGGTGCGGCCTTGTTTGTAACTGCGTGAACGTCATGTGGATGGATACTTTTTTTTTGCATAATGTATTTATATTTGCTTTGGCCAACATTAGCTTAACTATAGCTATAGCTATAGTTAAAGTATTGAAAGTAAAAGTACTCATTGCAGAAAAATCTTAAATTAAAAAGAAAATTAGCAGAATCTTTTTTAGAAACTGGAAATGATCAAAACAGTTCTGTCAATCAACTAAGTAATTAATCGGCTATTCATTTCAGCTGTACTTGTAGGCCTATGCATTGTTGGTATAGTTTAATTGATAATAAAACATTGCATTTTATAAACTACATGTGTTTTGTGTGCAAAAATCTTAATTTGTAAAGTAACTAGTAACTTATCCTGTCAGATTAACGTACAGGAGTAAAAAGTAGAATATTTCTCTCTGAAATGTAGAGTAGAAGTAGAAAGTGGCATGAAAAGAAAAGACTCAAATAAAGTACAAGTAGCTCAAATTTGTACTTATGTACAGTACTGGAGTAAATGTACTTAGTTTCATTCCACCACTGGTTGTAAGTACAGTCAGTGGTCTAAGTGTGTACAAGTGATGGATGTCTGTGTGAGTTTAAAGTGCACACAAAAGCATCCAGATAAACTAAAGCAACCGAACTGAACCAAACCAACAAATAATGCTACGTTTACACATGGCCGGCTATTTTCATAAACGGACATTTCAACCTCTCGGTTTTCAGAAAAGCGTTCGTTTATATGTACCCGTGTATATATGCCGTCAATGCAGTCAAGAGCATGCCAGACCTGTAGGTGGCAGTGTAACTAGAAGCTCAAGTCCATGTTAGCCAATCAGAATCCCGAAAATAGCAACAACAGCAACCAATCACGTCCTCTTTCTCTCTCTCGGCTGCCTAAACCTCCGTTTGTCTCAGTTTACATGCAAACGTGCAAACAAAGATTTCCAAAATCTCCACTTTGGCCGGAGTTTTTAGAAATAATCGTTTTCTGTGATAAAAACAGGTTTTTCGTGTAAATGAGAGGCCAAACCGCAGGAAAATATCTGCGTCTTCCCTTCGTGTAAACGGGGCCTAAGAAAAGAGCGCTGAAACTGAAGCCAGTCAGGTAGAGAGAGCCCAGAGCTGCACTGCAGTCAGGCTTAAATAACCTGGGAACACTCAGGTGTTCCAGGTTACACTAACGATCCACATGCAGAGTCAGCAGAGAAACAGGTGACTCACACAGCATACACAGGACACAGCAGGGGTCGTCACAGTAGTGACTAATAAGGGACACAACATTGGCCCTAAACAAAAGGCTGGGGCATGATACAACATGAGCACAGTCAAAAGCGGCATGATTATCTCCCACACAAACCGGCTACACCTGAAGCCGATTCCAGTGACTTCCTTAACTACACTTTTATCAGATCTCTCATGGATGCTTCGCCCGATCGTCGGCACTGAATACACAGATACGTACATAAAACAAAAAATACATCCTATACTCACTTTACACATTTTTTGAAGCTGCCCTGTTAATCTGTACATATTTTTCACTTAAGGGTTTGTAAAGACTGATTGTTTAGAAACACTATTTTAAAGAATATATTCTGAATGAATTGAAACCTTAGCTTGCATATTTAAATGAAGGGTAATGTCAGAACATACGTTGTACAAAAAGATGGCATATTTGATCAGTAAAATAGAATTTATGATGTCAACTTTTCTTCACCAATCAATGCCCCTCTACATATTTTGCTTTGATGTAGCTTTTTTATTCTCTAATCTGAAGCACTGGAAATAAAGAACACATGCAATCATTTAATCTCATCAGTGTCACAGCTTCCCCTGCCAAAACACCAGAGCCTCCACTGACCAGCATCTGCTTGTTTTGCCACTGGCAGACTGGTCTCTGTTCATTTGTTCCTCTCCCTGTTTGCTGTCATTTTCACTGGAGAATACAATAAGACATTCCTTAGGAAATTAGAAAAACAGGTTGTAGCTGATTAACACATCTCAATACGGGGTGGCTTGTTTGCTCACAAATAATCATGCTTTTCATAAACTGGGTGTCACATGGATTCATCAGGAGAGAGATGACAGCTCAAGGGAGACTGACAGCAGATAAAGAACCCGACAAGCCATTTATCATCAAACATCAACAGGGCTGTTTGCAGCCTTCAGTCAAAAATACACAGGGCTGAACAGGTTGCAAATGTGATCATTTACACATAACTGAGCACCAGTTTAACATGGAATTAGTTATGACAGAGAAAACGGAGGCTGAAGAAACTCAGATGAAACTGTAAAACTAGGCAGCACAGATCAAGTATAAACCAAAATCTGTTACTGCGTTGCATCATGGGCATAACTTGTACTTTAAACAATGGATGAAGTGATTATTTTCTCTAATGCAGATGATGCTGAACTGAGAACTGAGCCTCCTAGCAAGCAAGCTAACTAACTGGCCAGCCAGCCGGCCATTAAATTAGTAAAATGTAACAGCTTAATGTTTCATTCACGCACTCATGTCACAGCTTAGAAAAGCACAACGCTCTGGCCAGATAAGTGACACTTAGTTCAACATTTTCTATAACCAGTGTGTAGCATAAAAACACAGTGGGTGGAGTTAGCAAGCTAGCTAACTAACTATCCAACAAGCTACCAAACAAGCTACAGCAAGTAACATTTCATGATATTTTTAGGGGGGACAACAACAATCACATGGGGTGGGTCCTGACCCACCCGCGATTTCCACCCTCTGCAATGCATGTCAATACGGAGGAGCTCAACATGCTCGCATTATGTCACCCACCAGCGGGAGCGTTGGTTCAGTGTGGCCCAGTGAATTCTGGTAGTTCTAGGTTTTCTATCTTTTGAGCGAAAGGGACTATCACATCTTCTTTTCTCTGTTTTCTCTGGTACTGTAGTACCCACAGTATTTAAAAAATGTTTTTCCATTCTACTGCAATAAAACACATCTTTAATCGCCAAACAAACCCCACAAGAAAATGACTGCCCTGTTAAATCAGCCATGCTTTCTTCAAAAGCTCTCAAACTCATGAGTAGTTGACTCACTTTTAATTTACATTTCTAATTACACCATCTCGATAATTAATCCAATATGCAGTCTAATGAAGTTATGCAAATTAGAATAAATAATGGACATTTTGTCCAATGGTTTTGGATTTTAGTTTACTCAAATAATAACAATTGATTCCATTTTGCAATACTTTGCAGAAATGTACATTAACACATTACAGTAACATAACATGATAAAGAGAATGTGTTGCAACTCGTGTTGTTTTTTTGGACAAAAACATAATCCGAAAGAGGAAATAAAGAGGCACTCAGTTGGAATATTTTAGCTCAAAAGAGAGAGTCAGTCAATACAGCCATCAGCTGTCGTCAGGGCCCTTTGAAGTGGAGGAGTAGGAACACACATCCTTGGATAATGATAACACACACACACACACACACACAATTTTCCCTGGGGATGCCATGTGTGTTTTCTACATTCTCTACTTCTTGTGATTTGTGTATTACTGATGCAAAATCAACGAGGTGAATCAATCTTTTACTTGCAAACCTGCCTGGATTCTGTTAATATCATGTTAACATCACAGTCTTTCCCTTCCCCAACGTCTTCAACACCCTATATCGCTTTATGTAGCTACCCTACATCTGCATCCATTATCAGTAGACAGCACATTCTTTTTTTATTTGTAGATTATAGTAATAGTACAAAACTAAGAACAATTATCACCCATGCTAAATCAAATTCGGTTAGTTGTGCTTTTTGTTGAGAAAACTGGATAAGGAACACATATTTGGCTGTTTAATACATAAAACTTAATAATTGAAGCAATAAACTTGTAATCATTATTCCCTTAACATGCATCTCTTCTAAATTGTTGGGTTGCAATTTGAGAGTATAATGCAAACAGATTTTTATGTAATCAAAAGTAAGGTGTGATAGATGTGCTGTATGGCTGTAGCACCAGGTGCTTTGTAACTGTCATTCTATCAAAAATGAATTAAATTTGGGCAATGTATTGGGTCCTTAGCTATTAAAGATAAAGGAGTTCTAGCAATTTATGATCATGATCGCTGTTCACCATTTTGATATGTTTTGATATTGCATGAAAACAGGTTGTTGACAAGTCTCGAAGCTCGAGTCCGAGTCAAGTCTGAAGTCTTTTGGGTCGAGTTGCAAGTCAAGTCTGAAGTCAGCTGTTTGTGCGACTCGAGTCCGAGTCTCAGACTGGAGTCCCCATCTTTGCCTGAATAGTACATGTTTATAGGATTATTTTTTTAAGATGATTTTTGGGGTCTTTTTGGCCTTTATTTGATACAGCTGAAGAAAGGAAAAGGGGGGATGACATACAGCAAAGGTCGGACTCAAACCCGGGGTCACAAAGGTAAGGAATGAGCCTCAATACATGGGGCACACACTCAACCAGGTGAGCTACCAGGGAGCATGTTTACATGTTTCTTGTAAATGCAGCCTGCGTGCTGCCAGGGCAAATTGTGTGTGAGCCTCCTGCTTTATCTGTGACTTGCAGTAAAGTCCCAGTTCTGTGTTGAAGCTGCCTTATTAATTCCAAAACAAGTATTCACCGTTAGTGAGAGGAATGCCACCAATATCAATAAATAATACAGTCCACTCACTGAGTGCAAATTAAAATGGTGGTCATATCCAAGCTGCAGTCAGTTGGTGATAACTGTCTCGCCATGGAGGAGGGAAACATAACATTTTATTGCCCAGTAACACTGAAATGTCTAGTGGTAATGGATTGTATAACTGCCCAGAACACAGCAGCAACTTTCTATATTGTCCATGCACTATGAAGTGAAGTACCAAAATACTTCCAAAGTTAGGAGAGATGTTCATATAGCTGCTTGTTGAATAGTCACTGTTTTAAGTTTACATCCTCATGTAAATACATTTATCAGAAACAATGGAATGATAACTTATCTGTGTCTGCTAGCCTTAACTTTGACTTACAAGACAATACATATGCCAAGGCTATATGACTGTTAGGGTGCTTTGCAGTTTTTTGGCCCCCTAGTGGCTAAGAATTGATGAATGCAGCTTTAAAGCCTGGGAGCATAGAGGCTCTATGGGCAATGCATTCTCATTAACGGGTTTGTATGATATTGTACGAAAAGTTAAGCACACTAAAACGTATGATATTATAGGAAGACTAGGAGACCGACTGGTCACGTGACATCGGCAACAGAACTTCGTGCCGCCGGCTACGGTGCTCCGCATGGTGCCCCATCAGGTCAGTGGTAGTTGGTAGTCTACTTACCCCTGAATAGGTGACTGTGAGCCGGGTCCAGAGCAATGCGAGCTGCTGGTCGTGGTGCTCTGTCAGGTCAGTGGTAGTTGGTGGTCTAGTTACCCCTGAATAGGTGACTGTGCACTGGGTAAAGTGCACTGCCAGCTCCCGGTCATTTTGGCGGAGATTACGATTAAGTTTAGGCACATGATTTGGTTTTGGTTCATGAGAACAGGCTGCTACAGGTCTCAGTATGCATCAAATGAACTAGGTATTACAAAGTGTTGTTTGACCTTGTCTAAAGACATAAGTGTTTATACCCGTTTCGAGTGGCCACACTTAAAGGATGGGCAAAAAAATACATTGTCATAGAGAGTTGTAAAGCGTAAGGATTTAAATGATTTGCACAAAATAGGTACACAAACAGTGCACACCTTTAGTCTCTACACTAAGTTGCTCATGGTATGGCCCGTAGTTTGGGGGTGGAGTGTCCTGGGGTACATCATATATTTGTTGGGGTCATGTGGACAGAACTACTGAATTTTCTCTGGAGAAAGGATATTTTTTTTCATTTTGCAATAAACACAATGGGAGGGATACTAAAATAAAGTGACTGTACATGTAATTTACGTACTAACTCAAAAAGTGAATTTCACAAGAAGTTACTCTTTAGAAAGGATTTGATTAGCTCAGGGGCCTTTATCACAAAGTGAGATTTCCCAGATAACTAAGGTTAACCTAGGTTTACCATAAAAGCAAAGTTTTCCACTGTGGTAGATCACTGTGGTAACCTATGCTGCATGGTAAGGCCAAGTTCACTTCAGGGGGTTAGATCAAATTGTATGAACAGCCCACATACTAACCAATGAACTAAAGGACAAATGGAGAAATCATTGAACTGCAAGTTCTGCATTTAGATGCACTTAAGAGCAACAGAAAAACTTTGCTTTCCATGGTAATTATCAGAGACATACTCTACGAACATTGGTAGCGGAACCATTAGCTTGCTCTGATTTTAAAATAGGGCTTCTAGCAAACACCAGGAAGTTATTGACCATAGCTATCAATAATGAATGGTATTTCCAGTTTCATATTAATTGTGGTGAAATGCTTTTATTCTGGACAGGATGCCCAACAGTGATGGGTTCAATCTAGTCCATTTTAAACTCATATTACATCACAGCAGCTCAGGGGAACATGAGGCCACTGAATGACATGATGCTTGCAAAATAAAAAGTATGCCCATCATAGCATTTATCTTTACAAATATCTAGAAATATAGAAAAGTAGCTCCCAGCTAATTTGAAGCAGCACTTCAATCAGCAACGTGACATCATGACTTTGTGTAAACATACACGCCACTTTCTAAAGCCAAGTGGTTATCTGTACGCATTTTGAGCTATCCGCGTGTATGTCTACGCCACGTGTATATAGCATGTTGCATTTTGAGCTATCCGCGTGTATGTCTACGCCGTATTGAGAATGAGGACATACTTCATGGTAGCTTGCTGTCACGTGACGATTTGGGAGGTGTCTGAGCCCGCCCACCATTTTGGGATCCTACGCTATTGGTTGCTAAGGGCAACAATGTAAGAGCGACACAGAGACGGAGCAGGAAAGACGGCTTGAGGAATTAGCATTGGGTTAGCGTTGGGTTTAGGAAAACAATAACAGGACGTGGGACAACAACGGCACGGTGGGGTTTAGGAAAAGAAAAAAGCGATGGTTGGGTTTAGGAAACGTGACACGATTCCCGGTCTCCTGGGTGAAAGTCCTGTATTGTTTGATCCATGCAACACCCCAACCAACCTTCCTACGTGGATTTTATATACTACTATATAATATATACTACTCGCTATGGTGTAAATTGACACGCAATCGCAAGATAATGTAAGTCAATGGAGACCAAACGACGTTGATAAACATGCTAAAAAACAATTATGCGTCTTGATAACACGCCAAAATGGCATACGAATGGGCGTGTCATACATGCCACTTCTTGAGTTCAGTCTGCAATCAGAGAGAACTTGTATGTAATTCATTATTAATGACCTAATAGCACTATTTTCATACTTTAGTATTGCATTGTTTTTTTGCTATACTCACTCTTTATTTCATACACCTCTGCAATAACCTAATTTCCACACAAGGATTGACACTCTCATCTTATATTAAATCCCCTACTCTTGATTCATTGATGCTGCATTGGGTGTTTGTTACAAACCTGAACAAAGCTGAAGTTGCTTTGTGATGTTACCTGTGAATAGTTGTACAGTTACAGTTAAAGGTAGACTTTGCCGATTTAAAGCTTTAGTGCGTACCTTTTTGATAACGTCCGTTACATTCAAGCCATTGCCAAATTAGTTGATACAAAGCTAATTAAGACTATCAGCTCCACACAAATCTTTCTGTATTTCTCAGTTATGGCTATGTTCAGAACATCGTTTCGCCAGGTGACTTTCCTGCGCAGAAGCTTGAGTAAAGATAATGACCTCTTCTGAAGAGTCCATAATGTTCTTTTAATCCTCTGTGTCGTCTTTGTCTACTAGCAACTGCGTGGAGGAGGGGTGGGGGTGCGTGCGTGGACGCGCCGACAGTGTTGGTGTCATTACTTAGAATTCCTCATGGGGGCGACAGAAACTACGCACTATAGCTGTAAATCCAGCATGCATGGAGAGATCAGTGCCATGTAGGGAAGCCAAATACCATTCACCTGCACACTCTGCCCACACTGAGATGACACAGAGCTGGATTTAAATCAGCAATCAGTGTCTTTAATAGACTTGTAGCCCAAACTGGTAGCTAATATCTAATCTATTTTCCATATGTAGATGTACCTATTTATATAAAACACGTGTCAAACTCAAGGCCCGTGGGCCAAATCTGGCACCTCGCAGATTTTGATCCGGCCCGCATATCAGTTTAGGTTCACAATAGACTTTGGCCCACATAATTTTTGTAGCTTTTTTCAATGTTTTTTTCCGACTTTTTCGCCACTTTTTCCAATGTTTTTTGGCCAGTTTTAGTTTTTGTTGCTTTTTTCAACTTTTTTTGTCGTTTTTTCTTTGATGGCTAAGTTACTTTTTTTGCTGACTTTTTTGGGTCTGTATGTCAACCGAGCTGTAAGTGAGAAGATTATATGAGACATGCAATAATACAATAAAAGATGCTTGACTTTTACGATGAAATAGCATGTGAATAACCTAAACATGCCTGGCCCTGGATATGATTCTTGTTTTGCAACAACTTCGTGGAATTGAGTTTGACACCCCTGATATAAAAGCATAAATATAACTCCCTTAAATAAGACTTTTAAAATATTTTGCAGATGGGACTACTATGCAGTTGGGGGGTCCTAGAGCAGCAGCTGCTAGGTCAGCTACATTTGACCTAGCAGACAATTTTTGGGACCTTGTCTTTTTACTTTTGAGACCTTTTCTTTTTACTTTTGGGACTACTGCTACCAATCTGCAACACTATTTCTGACTTCACAGTGTGTGTGTGTGTGTGTGTGTGTGTGTGTGTGTGTGTGTGTGGGTGGGTGTGTTGTGTTGGGGGTCGTCAGTAATAAGAAGACTGAGTAATAAGTGTTTTTTTTTGTTGAGTTCAGGAGCCAATAAGTCTTTATTATCTCTTCTGCCCATCACCAGTTTTCTGTACTCATTCAAGTGTCACTTGGCTGAGCCTGCATCTTTGTCACCTCCATGGAGGCCATCCGACTCCTGCTGCCTCACTCACTGCCTCCTTACCTTCCTGCCTGCAGCTCTTGCTGGGTTTAAGAGTTTAGAAAACACTTCAGTGACTCGCTTACTGCAGGTGAGGAGATTGCGTGTTGATCTCTCAGGCGGACACGAGTCGGGCAAACCACAGCGAGGCATACTAAGAGAATTATCTCTCGCTGGCATTTGTGCAAGTTGGATTTCGAGGAGGTGAGCAGGGGATTGCTGTATGTGTGATCTGTGGTCGACTGTGAGTGAATCGCTTGGCTTTTGTAAGTGTATTTTCAACTTTCATTCATCTAGGGAATGTCAACTCAAAGCTCTCGTACTTTCCCCAGGTACTCTTTTGCTCTTTTCTTTACATTTATACTGTTGTAAACAATAGATGTCCAACTGTTGGTTTCACCTCGTTTGAAGCCTCCTTTTCAAAACCAAACACTAAAGAATGTCCCTATCCAAACCCTTCCACTTATAAAACTGCCTGGATTTGTTTTGAATGGCAATGCCGGTGGGTCGGTCCACCACTTTAGTTCAGACTGAAATATCTATACAACTATGGGATGAATTGCCACAAACCTTTTGTACAGACTTTCATGAGGAATCCTTATGATTTGAGTGATCCCTTACCTTTCAATCGGCATCACCAGCTCAAAGCTTCTTATCTCACTTTTCCAGTGAAATATCTCTATCTACTCAATGGATTGACATACACTCTTCCATACACAGCAACAGACAGATACTGATACACAGTTCACAGGCTTGCTAGTTGTGCCTATTTATCCTGTTGTAACAATTAGCCAACTGTAAATAGTAAAGCAGAAACTGATAATGTGAATGTCACCAAGAAATAGTGAGCCAGCCATCACACACACACAATTGTAATCGGCCCCCACTGATATGCCTATAACCAACACGGTCTCACGGCAGTTCGTGAAATGGTCACGTTATTTTTAATCTATTGATTCGTGTTCACGGGGACGTTTTTGTCATTTTTTCATGGTGGCCAGCACGAAATGGTCTATACGGAGATTAACGGGGAAAGCAAACGCCACACCCCGGGGGAGGACGGCCGTGGTTGACGCGTGACAATAACGGGATGGCGGAGGTTGGGTTTAGGAAAAAAACAACGGGGAAAGGACACCTCACACGCCGGGAAATGGCCACGGGGGAGGACGCCTCACACGGCGGGACACGTGGATGCGTGACAATAACGGGACGGTTAACGGGGAAACAAAACGTCACACGCGGGACGCGATCCCCGGCCTCTGGGGTGAATGTCTGGAATTGTTTGACCCATCCACCACCCCAACCAACCTTCTTACGCAGATTGGCATTTCATACTACTCGCTACCGTAGTCGTGCTGTGACCACGACATATGCTTCCCATTTAAATACATTAGTTTACATTTTCGTGCTGGCCACCACGAAAAAAATGACAAAACGTCTCCATGAACACGTATCAATAGATTAAATAACATGACCATTTCACGAACTGCCTTGAGACTGGGTTGCTATAACAGACCCTGAAACAAACTAGCAAATGACTCACCATTTCGCCTCCATGTGTAAAAGACAATGACAAAAAGGTTTACAAAACAAACCAAAGTAACAATCAGTGTTCGAACTATACCGTGGCCTTCGGGGGAGCCCATTTTTTTTCCACGCGTGGGGGGGTGGGGTCGTGCGCTTGCAACTTACAATGACTTACAAAGATACATAACAGCTACAAGTGTTTGCACTACAGGATTTACCCTATCATACTTTATCGACAGGAATAGATAGGGCAAACAGCCAGCCACAAATATGTAAACAAAGCATCAGGCTGTTTTTGAGATTTCACATGAACAACGGTGAAAGTTACTCAGGCTACCGAAGAATACCAGAATTCCTCCGTTCAATTAGACCTTAGCGATGCACCCCAAGCTTCCATCCTTAACAAACAGCCATGTATATCGGCTCTTCCAGGCTCTCCACTGCCGGCTGTTCCAATTTAACGGGAGAGAGGAGCGAGAGGGGTTAGGATCATCTTCAGCCAGAGAGGACATTATTTCTTCAGCTTCTTCTTGCGTTGTCACCCCGGTGGGAGGTGTGCTAACAGGGCTTGCAGCAGGTGAATTAGTCGTGCTATTAAAGTCATCGCTACACAGTTTCTTAGTAAAACCAAAATTAATTAAACTGCCTTGTTTTCTTTTTGCCATGGCTATATGATGCTTACTGCAGAATGGATTTCAAGGACTTTGCGCACCGATTAATGGCCTCCAATGTTTATATTTTTTCTACGAATCTTTGAGTTAACATGTACTAAACATGAGTTGGATTTGCACCGCAGCGCCGCCATGCCTTGATGCTCATAACAAGAATAGCATGTATAGTTTTCTTTACTGAAGTGAATTGGGTTTAAATCACCATCACGCATGAATTATATTTTTGCAGTTTTACACATTATAATCCACGATGATCACATTACACAAAACTGAAATTGCATGTCAAAATGACACATTGTCAGTATTTTTAGAGACCCCCCAAAATTTCACAAATCACGTTTTCAGTGGAGCCCATGTCTTGTTAAGGGGAGCCGAGCTCCCCCTAGCTCCCCCGTAGTTCGCACCCTGGTAACAAAATTGGTATTAGATGCAGCTTTTCATTAACATTCTCCATTTGCCTTCAGTTCCAATTGTCCTTTTGGGAGCGGCATGTTCTACTCATTTGCTTTGCTACCCAAATCTTTGGGGATCATCCAGTCAAAATACTTTTTTATTTAGTCATCGCTACGCTTTCTGACTTTATACTTCTGCTTGCATTGTAATTTGTGTTTGTGTGGAAATGTTGAACCTCTGGGTGTGATATATTTTAAGTGTGTGTAAATGTTCACGTCTTTGCATCCACTTTTAAAAAACCTGTCTCTGTGGCTGTCTGCCAGAGTTGTCCTGAAGTTAATCCAAGTTAGGTCTAAAGTCAGTCGAGACAAGTCCTATATGTCTCAGGTCTTGTCAAAGAAAGTCACAAATCCTTGAGGGCAAGTCCAAGTCAAGTAATACATGCATTTGTACTGGTATAACTTTTTGCCTACCTGTGCATGCATCATTGTGTGTGTGTGTGTGTGTGTGTGTGTGTGTACCCCCAGTGGTAATGCAGACCATTGAGCTCTATTCAATAGTAGCTGAGTCCAGTTCATTTCTCCAGCTGTCTATTTGCAGGGCACTCAATGAGGTGCACTCCCAACCGTCTCAGTGTCCCAAACACCTAGCCCTGCCATCCATCTACCTGACAAACACTTCTGTCTTTTTTTAAACCTTTATTTATCCAGGGAGGGTTTGCTGAGCCGGCATCCTGCTTTTCAGCTATGCCTTGTTACACACCCACAGCGGTTAGGTATTCCCCATCTGAGAACAATCTCAGACTTCGATTGCTTGACCCTGAACTGACTGGGTCAGTGTAGTAGTGTGGCTGAGTTTTAGGCCATGTGAATGTGATATTCCTGACTGCTTCATAAACTGTCCACTGAGAATACTCGAAAAGTAAAATGCTGTACTGTTGAATTTAGAGTAGGAAGAAAATGCCGGGATGATGATGATGAAGCCATTTTGGCTTTTTGGGCCAGTAGGGAATTTCATAATTTGCTGTAACAATTATGGTTTGGTGGAAATGGGACATAATAGGAGTTTGAGTGTTCTTCCTCTGTCTGTGTGGGTTTCTTCCCACAGTCCAAAGACAGGCAAATTAGGTGAATTGAAAGCTCCAAATGTTGTGTAGTGTGTATCGTTGTCTGTCTATACATTTTAACCCTGCCATTAGTCTGGCTCAACGGTTGCTGGGATAAAGCCTGACATCTGGTATGTGAGAGGCACGTTCCTCCCCTCTCACTATCTCTTAGCGTCACCCCGGTCGGTTGTCCGCATTTTTGGGCAGTTTTTTTTTTATTAGTATTTCTCCTGCTCGTTCACAAGATACCCGATTGTTGTCGTAAATATCACACTTCTAAAAACAAAGTATTGAGAATGACGCCGGCAACTGCATTAGAACTTGAAAAATAGCTTCAGGTAGTCTAACATTTCCAGACCTTCCTCCACAGTGCTGCAGAAGAGGAGGATTTGGCTATTCCACACAGCATTCCGGGATGGGAGAGAAACAAGCTCTTGTTTATTGGCATTTCTTTAAACCAATCACAATCGTCTTGGCAAGCGTGCCAAGCGGAGCCACGGTGCCGCTGCAAAATAGCCTCGGGAAGGAACTTGATTTGGTGGAACATGTGTACGCTCAAAGTTTGTTTTAGTTGTGCAACAGAAAACTCAGATTGGACAGATAGTCTGGCTAGCTGTCTGGATTTACCCTGCAGAGATCTGAGGAGCAGTTAACCATAGTCTTAATAAATCCACCGGAGTTTAAAATTACAACACAACGAAAGCAGAATGTAACGGGACATCCGAAAACGGATATAGGAATAGAGTGACATCCGGCAGAACGAGAGCAATCCCGGAAGTGGAACATCGTGGACATAGACTAGCTTTAAGCCAACTCTTGTACAATACAATAATACAATACATCATTAGAAAACACCACACATTGTATGACTTTTTCTTACAACTGTCAAAATTAACTCCCAGATTGGAACGGATTTGATCCAACTTGACCCGATCAGACCTTCTGCCCAAATCATATTTATACCCAGCTCCACAATAATAATGTCTGTGTCCGTCTTGACAGATAAATCAGACACTCAAACACAAAGGCAGTAAGTAAATGTAATGCACTAGGT
Source organism: Perca fluviatilis (assembly GCF_010015445.1). Lineage (NCBI taxonomy): Eukaryota > Metazoa > Chordata > Actinopteri > Perciformes > Percidae > Perca > Perca fluviatilis. The sequence goes on from NC_053112.1 coordinate 11,179,082, forward strand.
ACCAAACAGAGAGTAGTTTTGGGCACAGCTTTAGAGTATGTTAAGTTTTCAAGGTGGAATTTAAATGTGCAGGTGGAACACAGTGGCAAAATGTCATCCAAAACAACAGACCTGCCATAATTACTGCCTTTGAGAAGCTCGTATTGTACAATATTCGCTGAGACTGTAGCAGCGATCTATTGATTTACCTCTACAGTAATTTTAGAGGCTGCAGATTGTTGTATTGAATTGCATGACATTGTACAGGTGTTAGTATTTGTATCTGACTCCTGTATACAATAATTCCATCAGCACTAGAAAGCAAAGTGTGTATGTACTAAACACATCACCCTCGTTCCGAGAGCTTCAGAAATATTTTCCACGTTCCTGCCCGGTGCAGACACTGAGTTAATCCTCAGTGATGGAAAAACAGTCACAGTCTCAAAGCCCCCTGTCTGCCCACTGAGCGTGTGATGAGACAGTGAAGATATTGCTAGGGATATTTGGAGAATTTTCCTCCACTTTGACAAAGAAAGGACACCAAGGAGTACATTCAGAGAAATAAAGGTGACAGATGGCTCTTGCTACAGTCTGGCAAAAACTGAAAAAAATATTTATTTTGTGCTATGTGAGGGTGGAGGTCAGGCTGTGATGGTTCATTTACCACATGTGATATCTCTAGTGATATCTCCAACAGCACTGTTCCGTGGAGGTCACTTGGAAAGATGGTGCATTTTGGCAATGCTTTGCAAAATCATAACAAAATTACACTTTTTGGCTGTTTCTGCTTATTTCTTTAGCCTTGTTAGTGACGTGTCCTTATTTGGAAGGCAATGATGGTCTGTCTGCAGGTTGATCACTTTGGTCTAGACTGAGATATCTCAATAACTATTGAATAGATTTCCGTAAAGTTTTGTATGAACATTCGTGCTCATCAGAGGATAAATCATTTTGACTTTGGTGATCTTTTTTTCCTCTCTAGGGCCACCGAAAGCTTTAAGTAACTCCTACTTGGCACAAGATTGTGTACACACATTCATGGTTTCCAGAAGATGAAGCACAATTACTTTGGTGATCCCCTGATGTTTTCTTTAATACCATCAACAGTTTGACCGTCTTCATTCAGCGTGAAATGTCTCAACAGCTATTGGATTGTTTTCAATTGTACAAATGGTACAAACATTTTCCACATAGGATAAATCCTACAGGCTTTGGGGATCCCTTGGCCTTTCCCTCTGATGCCAATATGTGGGTGACACTTTTGGTTTTAAAGAAAATATCTTGACAACTACTGGATGGATTGTCATGATTACACATATTCAAAGTCCCCTAAGGATAAGTTCTCCAGACTTGGGTGATCCTCTAGCTTCTAGGACCAACAACATATTAAATAATAATAATAATAATAAATTGAATTTATATAGCGCTTTTCAAAGGTGGTATACATCCTCCAATGAGCTGTACTTTGTGTTTTGTTCTAAATAGCAAATGTTAGCATGCTAACAAGCCAGACTAAGTAGTCAAACTGGTAAATATTACCTGCTATCTATCAGCGTATTGGCACTGACGTTGTTAATATGATAGCATGCTAGTCTGGTTCCTCACTACCCCTAAAGTATTCTCATTCCAACCCAACATCAGACAGATTATTAAACTAAGACATCAGATATTTACAGTACATCAAGCTTACTCTTACACATCCCCATTCTGGTCCACACATCACAGTCACAAATATCAAGGACAAGAACAAACATTACAAAGGAAGAACAGGGAAGAAAGATTCATGAGATCACTGTCATATCATAATCCCTCTGTCTCACATCCCAGAGCTCCAGTTCTTAGATGTACTTCAGAGAGAGCATATTTACAAGGATAAAATTAACCCATGGAAAAATCTAATATAGATTAAAAAAAGAGAAGATAAGAAGAAAAAACAAAAAGGGGAGGTGGAAGGAGGGCTGGTTTAAGGTACAAAGACATGGATTTGTATCAACTGGAGGGAAGTTTTTTCTTTCTAACTAAACATGACACTACTGACACCACTGGTCCGTTTTTGTCAAAGCTTGAAGGCATGATGCATTTTGTTATGGTCTCTTGCTTTTTAAAACACCCTATATTACACATTCTGTACTCATCAACAGCCTTGAGAAGAGGGTTGATGGATCTTGTTGCTCTTTGGCTTTAGGGGGTACTGCATAATTTGTGTGGGATGAGATGTTTACATATTGAGAAGCTGTCACATTTCAGCAGTACGACCTGAGGCAAATGACTGAATCTATCTATCTATCTATCTATCTATCTATCTATCTATCTATCTATCTATCTATCTATCTATCTATCTATCTATCTATCTAGTTTGGCAAGCAGCAAATTATGTTGACATTTTGTGGAGGGAAATAGGAAATCAACATATACATCAATACAGTCATGCTACCATTGCACAAATCATTGATTAAGTCATTTGCGTAAATCCCAACTTTCAATGTTCAAGCTGATTGATATAATTACAAATACAACAAATGAAAAAGCAATGAAATAAGTACAGTTTAAAAACACAATCTGTGGAGGAATTTTCTGAAAAAACGTGCAGGCACAGAGACAGCATGAAGAGAAGAGAGCATGATGATTTTTTTAATAAATCATACTCCCATGGTGCTTCATCTCATTGGGTCAAAGGTCAACTTAACATCTCTCCTGTGCTGAGCTTCGGCGTGATGTGTCCAATCAAAAAGCCTCTCTCCATCACGGTTCAGTGGTGCAGGCAGCCATTCTGCTCACAGGGCAAAAGTGTGGGAAGACTTTTAAATGCATTAAACACGGTAGACCATGTATATCAGCATTGTCTGAGCTGTCGATAAAAGTAAGAGCTCCAAACCCACAGTGCAATATGCCGATCGAACCAAGGGCGGTTATGGATAAGGACCAAAAGTATTTGGCTTTATTTATCTTTGTAAACACTGACTGCATCAGACAGAAAGGTATGGAAGTAAATGAGTAAACATCATAGAGAGAGTAACAGATTTACTTGGATTTTCAAACATATACATACACATATGGACGTAGAAAGCCAGATAGAAAAGAAATGAAATTTGTAGAAAATATATTGTATTAAGATGCTATTTATCTAACTGTAGCTCTGCACTGTGCCCAATTTTATATTCCCCCCAAAATGTTGTTGCTCTGGCAGTTAGTCTTTGCCTCAATTTCACGGCAGAGAGGAACATAATGAATAATTTGTTTTTCCGTGGATAGTTTTTCTATTGCTGTCTCTTTCAAATTGTGAAACAACCGTTTGAAATCATTTCACGGGATTACAAAGAATGAAAGTAACCCAACTAGTTACCTCATAATGAACAGAGATCAGCCTCGTTTGTGATCTTATTATTGCAAATCAGAAGCGTGCACTAATTCAGCAAGACGGATAAACATTTTGGGAGATGCCTAAACCATGTATAAACTCATTATACTGTATGGTGGTTTGGATAAAAGTATTCACTAAAGAATAGGCTATATATTCAACTTTGTCTTCTACAAACACACTTATATATTGCTAATTTGCTTTGCCAGATGAGTTTCGGGGGAAATACCTGAAAAACATTCACTGTCTAAGTTTGTCAGTCCGTGAAGTTGGACATTCCTATACCTCATGCGGTGAAGATGTAAGGAGGATGGTTTGGTGTACAGAGCACAAGATGTTGGATATGTCTGAATGCACTATTCACTCATTCGCTATCCCCTACATGATAGATGGATGAAACCATGAACAAGAGTTTGACCACAGGTTCAAATGAACTACTACAGAAGCGGATTGGATTCACAAAAGTATAGAGTAATTGTCGAATGAGTTACATTGTCTCTCATGTCAAGAAGAAACAAAGTATCATCAATGACCAACATACAAATCAATAGTAAGAATGCTTTAGTGAGTACTACACAGTGTTAAACCTAGTTAACATTTACATATATAATCCCTATGATTCACCCCATGATTCACAGTAAAAAAAAGATTGAAATACAGTACAGACAGACCAAAACTACATCAACAGTTAATTTTAACGTTGTATTAGCAACACATTAGCCTCAAACAGCTACCACTATAATTAGCAGTAAACTGTTTGCAGAAAAAATAAACTAAACTAAAAATCACAATACGCGCCAACTATAAATATATTATAAATATATATTGCAAAATCCTGCATGCAGACACCTGGCTGGATACCTTTAATTGTCCTACTAGTTTGCAAGATAAGTAAACAGGTACCTTTCTTAACACAATCAATTTTTAAGCATGTTTCCTAAGCCAGCTCACAGTGACCATATGAGCCTGAGCTCTCTCCTGCTCTCTGCATTCATTTATCAACAGCAGCCAGGGAGTGCTGGGAAATTGCCCCCATCACTAGACAAATGTAGAGGCCATGAAACTCCTCTCCAGCCTTATTGCTCACCTAAAACAAACAAATGGAAGGCAATTACACTACAATTAATCCATATATCATGACAGATGGCTCCAGCTAAAGCCAAATTCAAACTGTAACAGGTAGTGAAACTGACACATGGAATGGAGCTGATTGAATACTGTAGGGCTGTACAAAATTAAACTTGTGTGTGTAGCTTACTGCCTATTTTATGGCACTGTTCTCTTGTTTATTAGGTTGTTTGAGGGCCTTTTGGCCACAACCAGAGGATGAGTTCATAAAGGACATCTGCCTTTCATTAACCTTCTTCTGATTGCCCATTACTCATGGTCTAATAAGCTGCGAGATTTTAATTCTGATGATGGTCTTATGACTTTGTGTCACCATCATGGAAATGAATTAACATGTTTAGCAACTGAAGAGCATCGTTATGTTCAAATTAAGTGCGACGGTCCTGTGATCTTTGCACCAATTAAGCTGTTGCCTGTGTTCTGCTCCAGCTATCACCAAGACAACATCTTGTTGCACTTGATGAAGACAAATTATTGATTCTGATACAAAAAAACAAAACGTATACATACAGCACATATTCCAGAGTGTGGTCACTGATTTGGTCTGGGCTGAAAGTATCTAAGGGCGTTTTCACACTTACAGTATAGTTAATTTGCTTTGGTCTGAATCAGTTGATGAGTTCGTAAACTTGGAGCGATTTCCCTTTGGTTTCGTTTCGTCATTACAAATCACGCAAGAACGTTCACTCCTCTTATTGGTCGGATGTGTCTGAGGCGGTAGCAAGAAAGCAAATACAGGAAGAGGTTCCTGGGTGGACTAGTGCATATTTCTTGCATCTCCATGGTCAAACCAGCTCATTTTATTTAAATAGTCAGACATTGTTTCGCGAGCGACTTTACTACGTCTGCTCTGGTCACAGAGACTTAGCTCTGCTCTGTCGGTGTCTGGCTCCAACTTTAGCGGCGGCTGGTTTGACCACGGAGATGCGAGTGACTGAAGTCTATTTCTGTGAGAGAAACATCGCAAGCTGCTACTGTCAGGATTTAGAGAAATGGCGGACCCAAAAATGCAGAGATGACAGGGCAGTGTTGAGTTTGAAGATTTAATAAATAAAAAGGGTTACAACAAAAAGAGTCCTGAAGTAAGCAGGCAAAAAAATAGTTCTAAAAAACGTGAGGAAGCCAAAAGACCAGGAATCACAATAAACTGGACCACCGAAATCCACACACAATACAAAACAATACAATGATCTGACAACAGACAAAGACAACACAGAGACGAAATACACAAGGTAACAAGGGTGAAACAAGGGACAGGTGACACGAGGGCTCAGGAACAGGTGAAACACATCAGGGTGGGGCAGACAATCACAAAGGTGGGAAACGGTTATCGGTGTTTTCAACGGTGCCTTCCAAGCAGCGCTGCCTGGAAGGCAGCGTTGGGAGGCTTTGGTTATGGTTAGGGTAAGGGTTAAGGTAAGGTTAAAGTGATGGTTCGGAGTAATTCACCCTAGGGTCCTTTGCACCATGACCTCGAGCCAAACACCCCCCCAGAAGCTTTTTTCACCTGGGTCTAACATTGGGAGAGTTAGCGTAGAGTAGCGTTATCAGCTGAATAGCTTAGCGCAGGGGCTAACGGACCCACGTTTGTATCTCGTAAGTTACCCCACTAATAATGCCCGAAATGATACCAAACGTCTACAAGTAGTACAAATAGGTTATGCTCTCATAAAATGATGGATTGGAAAGTTTGTAAGTACACCGCTACTCTAGCTAACTCTCCCAATGTTCGACCCAGGTGAAAAAAGCTTCTGGGGGGGTGTTTGGCTCGAGGTCATGGTGCAAAGGACCCTAGGGTGAATTACTCCGAACCATCACTTTAAGGTTAGGTGCCTTGAAGGCAGCGGTCGCAGCGCTGCCTGGAAGGAGCAGTTGGGGGCAAAAAAACACCATCAAGCGTGGGAAACACAAGGCAGGAAGTAAAACAAGACATGACATGGGAGAAAACAGGAAACTGAAACATAAAACATACACAACCATGACAGCTATAGTTTGCTGATCTGCTGTATCACAGATTGCTAAGCACATCTGACTACAGGAGACATTTAGCTCAGACTTGTTGGAGGTTGGATCACATTCTCACCACAAACCACAACGGCTCCAGAGTTCAATTGAAAGCATACCAAGACCACACCATCAAGCAGGTCTCGGCACGCTTATTTGGTCCGCTTTTGGTGTGCATACTGAGTGTGATTGCCGCTCACCAAGGGGGAAAACAAATACTAGTGAGATTCAACCAAACTAAACGAGGCAGGTGTGAAAGTGCCCTAAAGTGAAAAATGACAAACAAACATTTATTTATTTGGATGATTCATCTTTATGCTCCCATATACATGCAATTCAGGGGTTGTTTGCAAACGTCAGATAGACTCATGAGCAACTTATTAGACAGAGTTTTAGTAACCTTTAATTATACAAGGCAGGAGTTATATAATGAAGTAAATTGAGGGCAAATGTACATCTGGACTGATGACTAAACCAGTTAAGAACACATGAACAAATAGCCTAATATGAACACCAGACAAGGGAAACAACAGCAAAGAGTACAGGGGTAAGTCTCCATAATTAAGGTAAAATAACTGAGGAGGAACGTTTCTTGAGGTAAAGGTTCAGTTCTCCCAAATTACCATCAGCAGTATTAATCCTAAGCAAACGTTTTCCTTAGCAAATAAGGAAAACTGTCCATAGTAAGGTCTGTGGATCGTCCTTAATAATTATAATAACAATAACTATATTTGTATAGCACCTTTTAAAAACAATAGTTTACAAAGTGATTTGATAGGTGAAACAAAAGCACATATACATAAGTACACACAATAGTCAATAGTGAAAACAGAAGATGGGGCAGCTGTAAAGGATAGAAAAAAATGGCACTTCAATAAACATATGGTATTACCATGTGCTAGGGTAAAAAGACAAAGTGAAAGATGATTAAAAAAAAAAGATGGCATCACGTAAAAACAAATGTGTTTTAAGAAGCAATTCAAAAGAAGTCCCTGATTCAGCAAACCTTATCCCTAATAAGTACAACACTGTATCTGGAAAGATACTCTACAGTACTTTGTATTGGAGTTGCAGCAATGGCTGGACTTACCTAAAGGGGGACTCAGGACAAAAATGAGCTGTTTAGCCTTTTGACTCTGACCTACCAGTCCACCTGTGTAGCCTATTGCTAACCCCCATTAAGTACAGTGCAACCAACAATCCTGTGCTAGGTTAATACTTAATTTCTGTTAGTTATAGTCGTGACTCAATACCTGTTTATTGGGAATATGCACCATGTGAGCACAATATTAATTAAAGCTCTTAAAATTAGATTTTTAGATTCAGTGTCCCTTTGAAAGACAGAGTCATGAAATTGACAAATAATGCAGAAATCAGCAATTGATATTGCACTTAATTGGTGCAAATTATCTAACACATTTGCAATTAAAACAAATGACCAAAACCTTACATGTAGTAAATCTAGGGCTTTAGAGACCCCTTGGTATCAGGTGTCCCGAAGCAGTTGCCCACTTTGTCTGGGTGGTAACCCAGCCTTGGTTGCAGTGGAACTATCAGAGGTGGAGATCTACAAACCTGAGCAAATAAAACAAATATCTCCATGGCTACAAGTAAAGAACATGTGTGTGATTTGGATGAGATGATTCTTGAGAATAAGTTCTCTATTAAGATGCTGAGTTCAAACCACCCCAGTCCCGCAGTAGTAGAAATTCACTCCTTGGTAATAATGAGCTCAATGTGATTACATATGTGATGGAATTCAGTCAAGCATTGCTGCTACATGACAAATTCCCGATAAGAACCAAGGTAACTGAGAAAGATGTGGAGACAGTGAAGTGCTCCATCACTGAGAGACACAGGGGTGGCGGTCTGGGTGGCCAAAAACTACTGACTTCCCTGCATTTCTGCCTGCCAATGTGCTTCCATTGGTTCCACTGTCCACACACACACACACACACACACACACACACGGGTGATTCTAGGATCAGACCTTTTGGGGGGATCAGCCCATAATGAGAATGTGACACGGATACAGCGTGCGAAAGTGTTAAACCCCTGCTAAATCAGTAATTTCATTAGCCGATTAGCCTAATTAGCCTAATCTCTGAGCTAGCTACTGACCAACAACGTCAGCTAACGTTTTATGACACTATAAACACTATGAGGGAACTAAACCTGACACTTTATAAGTCACAGTAATAACGACCAATTTGACACAATGGTCTAACATTCAACAATTTCAGTTGCTTACGTTTCAATTTGGGTTCTAATCTGTGCCATGAAATTACCAATTTCTTCTCTGGGGTCTACCAACGTGTTAAACTTCACAACCACACTCCTGCTCTCCCTCTGACAGATTAGAGCGAGACTCGGCCAAAGGCACAACCACCTCCGATTGGCCCAAACTACGTTTCTATTAACCCTTTCCATGACTGGGTTACTACTGCTGTACACAGGGAACATACTACTACTACTGCTGCTGCTGCTATACACAGGGAACATACTACTACTACTGCTATACACAGGGAACATACTACTACTACTACTGTACACAGGGAACATACTACTACTACTGCTGTACACAGGGAAGATACTACTACTACTACTGCTGTACACAGGGAACATACTACTAGGCCTACTACTACTACTGCTGCTGCTGTACACAGGGAACATACTACTACTACTGCTGCTGCTGCTGTACACAGGGAACATACTACTACTACTTCTACTACTGCTGTACACATGGAGCATACTACTACTACTGCTGTACATAGGGAACATACTACTACTACTGCTGTACACAGGGAACATACTACTACTACTGCTGTACATAGGGAACATACCACTACTACTGCTGTACACAGGGAACATACTACTACTACTGCTGTACAAAGGGAACATACTACTACTACTACTGTACAAAGGGAACATACTACTACTACTAGGTTACAGGTGCATTGCATGAGCCACAGCCACACAGGATATTAAACCTGTTTCAAGCCCTTTGAACCTGTAATTGGTTGTCCTCTGTTACTAACAGACAAGTTCACATGAACTCTAACTTTTAGCACTTTGTTTTTTTTTTATTGTTTTTTATTATTATAATTTTTTGGCGGGCTAAGATTAAATTTCGGGGGGCTTGAGCCCTCCTTAAAAGGGTCTAAAATCGCCAATGCGCGCGCACACACACACACGCCCCAAAATACTCATGCGCGCGCACATACACACACACACACACACACGCCCCAAAATACTCATGCACAAATAACGCAGGAGCAAATTAATTCCTCTCAAGCTGACCAGCAGTGACGTCACCTGCACATTTGGATCTCCCCCTATTCTCTTTGTGTGCCTGTGTGTGCGTGTGTGTGTGTGTGTGTGTGTGTGTGTGTGTGTGTGTGTGTGTGTATGTGTGTGTGTTAGAGCTTGTCTTCCTGCCCGTTCGCACAGGCGTGCACTTTTGAGGCGCGTTGCTACGTGCCCAGATTGGAAAGCAGCTGCATGGGAAGGCAATAACTTGCACAAGTGATGGAGGGAGATAGAGACCAGTGAGTGGCTTCCTAGTTTTTCTCGGAACTCCTGGGTATGCACAGTATGCAATTACCACCTCTGGAGTCATGAGTGAGCTGCAGGCACAGAGTGCCTCCCATAATTCTTAATATCTACAGATTGTAGCCAATAATAGACGTTGCTTTAATCTATAGCCTAAGTGCCATAGTGGTTTGATTGAGCCAGACACAGCTATTGCTATATAACATTTCTGAAGATTGTTGCCACAGTAAAAAAAAAAAAAAAAATAAGTTTACATATAGCATACACACGACAGGAATAGACTTTTGTGATGATGTGGATAGAGATAAAAATAGCACAATTAATTAAGGTCGCCTGCTGAGAATCACAGATGCTTGAAGTCCCGGTGGGAATATTACTGTGATATTTAAATGGGGCTTGCTTTGGCATTTTAATGAAGCACACCCGACTTTTACTGATCGTTTTTTTTTTTTTGCTAAGGCTTTTTATTTTTCCTTTCAGAGTATCCTGCCGGTTTGTGTCACTCATATGAAATCGGGAGCGGCTGTTGCCCCGATTCAACATAACCCCTCTGTCGGACTGAGCCACCTCCTCTCCCTCTCTCTCCCTCTCACTTCCATCAGTCTGCCTCTGTCTCTCATCCCTCCTCTTGCGAACTCCCCTCCTCTCTCTCTCTCTCTCTCTGCTGGAACGCACGGACCTCCGCCGCTGTCCAGGGATAATACTCTTTGCTTTCCCCGTCTGTGCCGCTGCAGAACGGACCGTAAAGCTGCATGCTGCCTCTTCCTACCTGCCTGCCAGACCGAGACCCCGATCAAGGTAAGACAAGTCCAAGCTCGCCGTGCTGGCTAAAGCTGGGCTTAGCTGTCAGTTTAAAGGATGGCTTCTGCACTTGTGGGTTCACTGGGATGCGTGCTGTGCGCACTTGAGACACACGCATGTTGCCACGGTGAGAGGCTGTGGTCCGTGGATCGCGAGGCGATCTGTTGAAGCCTGAATTGTGCTGTTTTGGCCAGTATGCACCTGCTAGAAGATAGAAGCAAAGGCAGAACAGATAAGAGAAGAAGAAAAGATTGAGAAGAGAGAGAGAGAGAGAGAGAGAGAGAGAGAGACGAGGAAGGGTGGAGAGATGTGGGCAAATTGTTGCCGGCGCGACCTATTGACTAGTAGTTTCATCCATCTTCAAGAAATGGCAAAAGGGGCAGTTTTGTTATTATCGCTTCAGTTCACAATGTGTATTTTATTTTATTTTTTATATTAGGTGCAGGACAACTGTTGGGGTGGTCCTGTAGCGGTTGTCTGCGGTTCCCGGGCTGATGCGCTCAGATCGGAGTGCTGTTGCTGGAGTTGCTCGGTGCCAAACACGGAGGAGGCAGTTGCTGCTTGTGTGTGTGTGTGTGTGCATGGGTGCGTGCGTGCCTGTGTGTGTAGTCACTGCCAACACCATAGAGTCCGCGTGTGTGTGTTTGCTGAGAGAAAAAAGAGGCAGAGATGTGGGACATAGTGGGAGATAGTGTGCAGCAGTGATAGCTGTAAAAAAAAAGAGAGAGAAAGAGAGACGCGTGCGCACGTTTCGCGCGCGCACATGAGTGGCTGTGCTCGAGTTATCAATTTCCATATCAAAGTGGTTGTTTCGATAGATTTTTCATTAGTTAAGATGGAGGAGAGGAAGGAAGCTATACGTTCCATTTCATTCCCGAAATATAAACATTTTTTTCTCATTTAGCGGCAACAGCAGTGTGCGCGCGTTTGGAGACGGCGAGAAAATAGACAAGAGAGACATGGAGAGGGAGATAGAGAGAAGATGAGAAGGCGAAGAGGGAGAGAGGGTTAGAGGAAAGACGAGACAAATGAGAGAGAGAGAGAGAGAGAGAGATTGCGTCCTACACCAGCGCTTTCTGCCAGTAGTTTGATTTATCGCCTCTCCAATGCGCACTGACGCACAAAGCTGCGGGTCCCCCCAGCTCTTACTCGCTGTCATCTCACCGACTGATCAGGATTATCTCAGAATGACGGTCGTCGACCCATCTGGCCACCGGGAACACACCCTCACAGAGGCTTTGCGACCCTGTTACAGCCCCCCCCCCTCCACACACACACACACACACCCCTCCGCCTCCCCTGTTATCACCGGCGGCCCCACAGACTAAACACACGTTGATACATGACGGATGATTGCCGCCGTGAAAGCAACCATGACGGATGCAATGTGACAAGCGAGCCAATGGACATCCAGCGGTGATTTGTTTTGATTCCAATGAGATCTCCTCTCTGCCTCACAGTCGCTCTGTCCGCAACTTGGAGAAATTCGTTAATGCATCTCATTGTGATGGTGCGCGCGTGACTCATTTGGCCGTGCAGTGCAGTGCAGTGCAGTGCAGTGCCGTGCTGTGCCGGGATAGTGGAGGCCAAAGCAGCGCTGCAGGCTGTTGGAAGTTTCACAGCGCTCATACGAAATTCTAGGACGGAGTGAAAACATACACTGAGCTTCATCATCATCATATTTGTCAACACTGATCCCTTCTGTTTTTTTTCATCATCATCATCATCATCATCATCATCATCATCATCATCATCATCATCCCGATCAACCCAAAATATGAGGATATATTTGTTACCATCACAATGTTGTCTTCATCGGCACCCCTTTTATCATTTTCTTTTTATCAGCCATTTTTCTTGTTCATCCTCTTCCTCATAGCCACCACCACCACCACCATCATCATCATCATCATCATCATCATCATCATCATCATCATCATCATCATCATCACTATAATTTTATCAATGTCAAAACCACCTTTTTATTTATAACTATCACATCATAATCTTCTATACCTCTACCTACAGTCATCTTCAGCATCATCATTGCTCCTGTTTTTTATCAACTTTCTCCATAGCCTCCTCTTTCGCATCTTCATTATTCACGTTGTTTGTGCCATTAACTATGGGCTGCGACAGATATTCCCATTTTCAATTTCAATTTCCATTTTGTTTATAGGCTAGTGTCAAATCACATCGGGAGTTATCAAAGGGAACTTTACAGATAGAGTAAGTCTAGACCACACTATAATTTACAAAGACCCAACAATTTCCCCCAATCAGTTTATTTTGAGAAATACATAAATCTATAAGAACAGGAATTCTATGTATAAAAAGTCAATACAAGACCATGATTGCAGGTGAGGCCCTATATTATGTGAGGGTATGTGTTGCTCCAATCATGTGTGTCTTAACTGTGAAACTACAATACAATGCTGAAGGAGAATGAGCAGTGGATTGGATTTAGGGTCCCTAAGGGCCACACCCAACCCATGACAATGTGAGAAGGGCAGATTAGAGAAACAAGAATTCAAAAGAAAGAGATAAGGGAGACAGAGAGGAAGAGGGGAGATGATTAGAGAAAGTAAAGAGGGACAGAGAGAGTAGGGAGGGGAGAAAATGGAGAGAACGTTGAAGAACATTGAACAATGAATCTGCAGGTCTCACACAGCCAAATTCAATAAGGCCTTTGATGCTACTAAAAATGAAACAAAGCTGGCAAAACCAGTGTGCTACTAAATATTGCTAATGAGAGTTATAAAACTGAAAACTGATGGTTAACGAAAAAGGACATAGGGGAAATCAATTTTTAAGGGACACAAAGTCCAATTGTGTGTGGTTAAAGGAGGACAAGGATAAAAAAAAAAGCATGGAATTTGTGAACATTTTGGGGCTGTGTATGCTTACAATAAGTCTTAAGTTAATAAAAGTAAATTCTGGTGCAACTTTTAAAAGATAGCCACCGTATACGGCACACGGTGATCGTACACATTTCTGCTTCTACGGCAGAAATAATCATGCAGACTTTTATAAGAATGCAGCATTTCAAAAAGCCTGGCTATGTTCTGTACTCGTAGCTCCTGCACAACAATCACAATTTATAATTGTGTTCCTTTTTCTACATCTCTGTCCTTGTGGTTAACAGCCTTATTTTTGCAGAGGTGTAATGAAATGGGTTGCTGTGTAGCTCATGTTCTAAGTTTTTCGGAACACTTTCAGCTGTTGCTTTCCACCAGCAAACTGCTGGAAGACTTTTATTACTTTTATACATTACTGTAAAATACATTTTGACATTTTTAAAACCTTGTGAAGGTAATTCATCAATAATTTATTTTCTGTATCTCAGAGTGTTTTTGGGACCAGGAGATTCCCTGAAGAAAAATAGGTGAGACGAGAGACAGATGCAGAAATAACCAACGTGACGAATAATGAACACCTGTCTTCTTTCGGGTAATGTTCCCACTGCTGACCTGCGTTACATCCATAGTCCCGATGGACAGTATGTGAGCTTAAGACCTCTGGAGCATTAGCAGCATGTCTTCCAATGTAAGCTGCAGAAGACATTTAAGATAGGGATCTGAAACACATTGTCTCAAAAGAAGAAAATACAACAATTAAAAGTATTTCTTACACGCCCATGGATGACTTCACTTAAGCGGTTTGCAAACATTTCGTACAACCTCAGAACTTGTAAGTCAGCATTTTAAAGTAGCAGCAAACATCTTAATGACGCACATGAGCACGGGCACAGATGAGTTGCCTTCCGTAGGCTACTATCAGTAATTAGGAGGAAAATTCGAAGGACAAATCAATACAAGTTTCTCTCAACACCTCCAACAAGCTGCAACCTTGCGTTGAGTTTTGCACATCTGGTTGAGTATCCATTCTGCTGTGTTACCGTGTCTTGATCGCCGTGAGAGGGGGAAAGCTTTTCTATTAATGGTACTGTAGGCAGTAGCGAAATCAGCCTAAAGCTAGTGTTTCTTCTGTCTGTGGGTCCAGACGTAAAACATTGTCCATTCTTTTACTCTGAAATCAAAGTTTCAACAGCTGCGAACCTGTTCTGCTGTCCATATGTCATAAGATCTGCAATTACAGTCAGTGCGTTTACATGCACGCCAATATTCCACTTACGACACGTGGGATATTCCGGTATTATTCGGGTTTTAGAGGCATTGTTTGGACATGTGTACAGCGCATTCGGAATATGCGTCTCAATCTGGGTTTTTACTGCAGTTTTATGGTCAGCTCTGTGCGTTGCTATGGTTTCTGTACACAAACCAACCAGCCAACAGTTTGCAAGGCTGGAGACCTGATAGGAAGGAGAAACACAGCTACTTTTAAACATTATCAAAGACTTGGATATCAACAGGTTTTGGGGAAATGCGCGAACATCGCTAGGCCGACCTTTTCAAGAAGCTGGTTGAAGGAATGAAAGAGGGACGCTGCATTCCCACGGTCCAACGAGTCCGCCTTTGAAAAAAATACTGTTTTGCATTTGTAAAGGGGAATATCAGTGGAATATTCACTTTCTTTAGCCATGTAAACAGCTTAGTCGGAATATCGTCTTTTTCAGAATAAGGGCAAAACCCGGAATATTATGTGCATGTAAACATAGTCAGTGAAAAGATGTGCAAGACCGTCACATCTGGAATCGAGTGTGACATCGTGGACCGAAGGCACTGCATGGCTTGACTCCACTTTTATGAGGCTTGGTAGTGCTAGCTATGCTGTTAGTATTTATTGATTACTTGTAAGGTGCTAGGACACATCCTCCATCTCAACAGTCTCAATAGCAAACACAGTATAAGAGTAATATCATAGCTCATAATGGCAAGTGATTTTCACAATTACATGATGTGATGTTTGCACTCTTTACATAATCGTCTATATAAGCACATGGAAATGACTTTTATCGTAATAAATCTGTTAATGTATGCAAAGTAAACCCTACAAAGGTTGTAGTGGTTTCCATCAAGTTTTTATTGGGCGTATTGTTTTGGTAGAAAACAAATCAAAAGAAACATGTTGACAATGAGGTTTTGCGAATAATCATAAGAAACCAAGACATTTTTTTCTGGAATGAGATTTGCAATGCCGTAAACATCATAAACACATCACACATTCCATTCCATTCTCCTTAGTTGTATTGGGGTAGCACCAACAATCTTAAAACCCTTTTTGAAGGGCTAGGTACCAGTTGAGTTACTTTAGGTTCTTCTTATAATGGCAGTGAATTGACTCTTTAAGTGGTTGGTTCGAAAAAAGAAAACACAAGCTACTTCAATATAGAGGTCCATGTAATGGACTAGCAAATTGTATAAGCTGTTTACCTGCCTTTTTTTCCAGTGTATGCTGGGATCAGCTCCAGAAACATCCTGACCTTGGAGATGAATATGTGGAAATAGAAATTTGACTGAGAAAAGGAAAAGATGATGACTGAAAATGATTGATAATATAATCAAATATATTTCCTTATTGAGTACAAACATCTGCTTTTTGCTTTGCCATTTTTTACTTTCCTGTGCATCTTTGCGTGCATTTGTGAGTGTGTATGACTGTGTGTGTATGAAAGCCAATCTGTGAATCTGTGAAGTGACAGGTTTGCTCCATGTGCCTCTATCTGTGTATGTGGTAGTCTATGTTTTTCTGCCTTCCTCGTTTTCATTCCTCTCCTCTGTTTCCCTCAATACAAATATAAGAATGGATGGAGAGAAACATGGAGAGCGGTGGGGGAGACAGATGCTTTCCAGTGTTAACTCTGCTGTTTGTCTGCAACAATAACGCCAGTAACAGTGAGGACAAATCTTATCGCCGCCCCAAATGTTTTTTTTTTTCTCCCATTGTGAAATGCCAGACTGTGGCTGGTGGCGATAAGTTAGTGAAGAAAAACACCATTTGGCTGTTTTTTTAGGAGAATGCAAAAAGGGGAAGAGGGGAGATAGGGAAGTGAAGATGAGGTATGGCCTTAGGGAGGGTAATAAAGAGTTTCAGCCTTGCAGAATTGTTATAGTGTGGCGCCGGTATTCAGAAACTGCTGCATGCCTTTCTGAAAATATACAACAGTATACAGAATCTCAACAATAGCCAATGGTTGTCTCAAAAAGATGTTCTTATACTGGAACCAGCGAAGGTTGAAAGTCATTAGTGGATATGGGACAGATCCGTAGCTCACTTACAGTCCGGGTGAAAGTCAGTAGAAATGTTAGAAGGTACAAATGTAAGAATGTGAATGGAGCTTATCAGTTTGAAAGTGGGAAATCCTGAAGCGGGTTTGTTGAGAAAATCATTCTAATCTTTGCCCAAGAAAAAGTTAGCAAGTGGCCCTTGAGTTAAGATTATTTTGCCAAAATGTAAGATGCTAGTGGTTAACATAATTCTTTAAACCTAAACATTAAACACTTTGGAGTAACATCAATATAAAATGTGGATAGAAGTAATTTTAAAGTCCCACTCCAGACTCATTTTAAAGTATGTAAAAAACACTCAGAATGGTCAATATTTTGGTTTCCCCACGTAAGAAGTAAAAAAAAAAAATCTCTGAAAAGAGTACATCTACTCTCCCTTATTGAGAAACTCTGGATCTGACTGTCTTCTGAATCTAGGTCGCGCAGATCTCAGAAATGTTATACATTGTTCGTCTGCTATTTCATTACTAAATTCACTTCTGAGACTTTTTTATGCGAGAAATCAACTATGTAGAGCTCAAATATGGGCCATTTTACGGTGTGTGTGTGTGTGTGTGTGCTCTTGTTTCATATAGGGCTGTTTAACAGGGTTGCATTAGGGCGCATAGAACAGCACCCGGGCCATTTTCAGCCCAACCAATGTTACATACCCTATTCGGAGACCTTAAGCAACATTTTGAAATATAACCATTCTATCACCCCTTTAAGCCATTAGGCCTACATGTTTGATCCTCCCACCTGAGATGAGGAGTCTAGTAGTTAGCATCTTTTATTTGTTTATGTTAGCTTGTAAATGGCAGTGGCTGATAGCTACGATGAGAGTGTTTTTTCACTCTCAGTACGGAAAGTGCACTCTGCGCTGGAGGTTACTTTGTCGGTGTTGGGTCCAAGGCCCGTAGTGTTTCTCATTTTAGAAAGCGATTGGTTTATGGATTAGTGATGTACCTAATCAAGCTTGCCCAGGATACATTTGAATCTCAGATTTCAGAGAGGTGCACAGACATCCCCCACATCAGGATAGGAATGTGAAAACACCTCTCTAGTGATACACTTTGCACAGATACAAGCCAAGGTCTGACATTTTAGGGGAACATAAGAATCATAAGAAAACACCATTTTTTTGTGCAGGGTGACTTTAGGTCATGAAACAGGCAACTTTGGTTCTTCAAAGTTAAAAGAAACTCTTAAATGTATTCATGATTAAGTAGTCATTTCCCCAGCCTTTCCCCAAAGGCTGCGAAATAATGCAAAATTGGGGTTTTAATCTAAAGCGGTTAACGGACTATTATATAATGTTAAGGGTTAAATGCATAGATTAAGAGATGATTAAGGCATTTTAATCTGTAGGCTTATTCTGTGGATACAGAAACATAAATGGCTTTTATTTATAATGCAGGACACTTGCAGCTCCACTTTGTGAAATATAGAGATGTGATGGGTTTATGTTTTTTTACAGACAAATCTTGCACATTGCAGTTTGGGGTGGAGATGGACAAGAACTTTTTATTCTCTTTGTGTCATACAGTATAGCCTGCAGAATGACTGGAAGTTTCTGCTGTCAGTTCCTCTCAGGGTAAAACTTGTTTATGGTGTTGGAAGCTGAATCCATCGGGAGTCGATGATGTGTTGAATAAAGTCGTTTGGCTTCCGGACTCCTCACTCTTTCTTAGGCGTACATAAACACACACCTTCTATCTGTTCTGTCTTTTTCCAGCAATACTGTTTTGTACAGTTTATGTTGTCCCTGAAACTTTCTAATATTTTGCCATGTTGCCTTGGGTGCTGATAGAATATTTTTTGAGAAAACAATTGAAGGGAAAAATAGATAAAGATGCAAATCACAGTAGAGTTATAAAATAAAAGGACCTGCATTTAGAGCTGAAGAAAAGGAATTTGGCCTAAAGAAACTGCTTCTGATTTGTCTTTCTATCTAAAACCCCCCCTTTTTCCATGCCATGTTTGTCCTCACTTCAGAATTTTCAGAATTTCAAAATGCACAAAGGGAGTCCGCCTTTTACGGAACCCCTCTTACTGGAATTACCCTTCATCTGACTGCATTAGCACAAATTCAAAGGAGCTGCTGACAAGTTCAGCAAGATTACAGTATATAATGGGACAATGCTTAAAAGCACACCATTTCTATTTTTCATAGTATGCTTTGTATTCTTAGACTTTAACACTATGCCTAAATACTCTTTGCGTAAAGTTTGCAACCCAAAATCTTCCAAGCTCATCTGAAGTGGTATGAATCATTTGCTACAAACACATTTTTCAATGCGTTTTTCTAAAATGCAGTAGAGCAGCAGAGTCGCAGAATAAATATGTAAAGGACAAATTTAGATGCATTAACACAGTGGCAGAGCTTATGATTTCATACTTAGTGCTTCAACAGTTGTACGGAAGAACCCACTCATACATCTCACAGCACCTATCCTACACATTTGACCAATTATCTCCAACAGAAATGAAACAAGTTGTAGTCGTTTCTGCTGCCTGATAAGAGAGCAAAACTGGATTTTCCCCAAACAATACTTTTTGAAGCTGCAGCCAAAGCGCATCAGTAATTCAACAAAGGAAGGATAAAGCAGTTGCCCAATGAGAACTGCACATGCCAGAAAAACTCCAAAAGCTCCACTGGAATACATCATAAATCACTGTTGACCAAACAAAGAAGATCACATTGCTTTTTCCTTTTATCTCCATTTTCTTCCACCTTTATTCCTGTCTTAAGTTAAACTCAGCGGGGCAGCAGCTTGAGTGTTTAAATATGTAGAGGACAACTTTCAGTGCATCTGCAGTGCTACAGCTTGCTTTAAAGTGTGCTTTTCCACACCTGAGATCCTAAAAAATTCAAGTTAAAGTAGAACATTAGTGTGCACCACAGACTGAGGCCAGTGTTTATCGAATGCCTCAGACTCGAGATGTGGCTCTAGCTGTCACAATGCAGCAAATGTCATGCTCTAACAGAGCCTCGACCAGCAAATCTGTTCAAAAATGTGTTCTAGTATCCTTGTGAGAGCTGCTCCACCTTTGATCCTTTTCCATGTCTCTCTCACACCTCTGGTCTAAAAACCTGCCTTTTATCACTTGTGTTCCCCTGTGTTTGAATGGGTAGAGATTGCAAAGAATCTCCTGCACACTGTCTAACTTGCAAAAATAAATTATATAAATTCAATAGATCTCCAAATGTTTTTCCAAATCCAGCCTGTGTACATGTGACAGTACAATTTTATCCACTTGTTCAATCATTATTGTGAATAATTATTCTGGAATGAAGTCTTGATAAAAACATATATATATATACTGGTAAAAAAACAAACTCTAAAAACGTTATCTCTCTACACTGAAAGCGCTGATAAAAGCTTACTCTGCTCTTCAGTGTGAACAACTAAATTTCATTTGCTATTCATTCCTTTCATTTAGACAGATACGTGTCTGCAGGCAGACCTGGGCAGATACAGTATTGGGTAATTACATTTCGAATAGCTGAAGAACAAGAGGCGTTCTTTATTTATCTGATCTTATTCGGCTCAGTGAATGTTTTACAGAGAAAAACAATTCCTGTTCTCCACATAAGAGCTAGTAGAGAGTGAAACATGATTGGCCTTTTCTTGACCCGTCTGATCCTAATTTTACAGTGATTGGATGATTCACAGGAAGGGTTTCATTTTGACTCTACAGCTGGTGGTTGATGAACTCTGATTTAGTTTCCGTCCCATTTCTTTATCACCCCTTATTTTTTCCTTAGATTTCGACCTATCACTTCATTTGCGCTAATTGGGTTTAAAGGTTTTCTAATTCTCTGTCACAAAAGACCATAACCTCTGATATATACCCTGCGCTCACAAGTTCTGGTTAAAAAAAATATTACATTTTGTCTTGACTTTTTTCTTCACTTCATTCCCATTTCAATCAGTTGTTTCTCCTTTGCTGTCACAGTGCTAAAACGAAGTGAGCAGAAAGGTCCGGCTACGGTAGGCTAACCTTATCTTGCAAATGAAGTGTCTACTACTGTTCAGCTCTGTGTGAAGATAACTTGGGGGCCATTTCCTTTGCTGCTTCTCACTCTAATTCAGACAGATACTATTAAGCCTGCAGGCATACCTGGAAAAGATTGTGACTAATTACCTGTCAAACACTTCCAAAATCTAAAGGAGCATATTATCGTTCTCATATCTACTGTACCGAGCGATGTATCTACATTTGAAGCCATTTATATAAATAGATCATGACTACCTCCAGCATTTGACTTGGGATAGGAAGCACGTGAGAAGACTTGTGTGTAATGAGATACAAGATGGAAGTCTATAAGAGTTGTTCATCTTAATTTGATTGTATTGTATAGCATTTTTCACAACTACTGTGATCTCAATTTAATGTGTTGCTGTGTGCATTTTTTTTCTTCTTCTTTTGCTGCAGTAGTGGCCCAATTTCCCAACAGGGATCATTAAACTTTCATTTCATCAAATCTAAGAACCATGTAAGCTCGAATTGGACATTTTCTGGCAAGCCACTGAACTTGTTGTGGTATAGTCGATCCAAATTATTTAGGGTGTTGATGTCTTGCATCTTCTGAACATACTGGGCGTAATTATGGATAGACACATGCTGCTCCACTGGGGCCTGTGGCCTCAGAGACCCAGTGTTCCCATACTAAGAGTGGATCCTGTGTCACATAGTGTACGAGACATGTTTTACAGACAAAAACGGTCCTCAGTCTCATGCTTGCCTATGAATATGGTAATGGTAAGAAAGAGAGGCATTGCATATTTGTATGTTGTACGAACCACCTAATGGGGGCATTTACCTGTTGACACGCTAGCATCACGCTAAGGATGAGGTTAGTGAAAAGATTGTGTGAGATATGGAGTGGTTATGGTTAGGATAAGCCTACAGAAAATCATTGCATGTTCTTGTGAGTATTGAGTGTTCCTAAGTGATGGGTGGAGTATTCACTTATAGACGCCTTTACAGCAATTTTGCATAATAAGCGTTATCAGCTGAATAGCTTAGAGGCTAGGTTATTTATCTTGTAGTTCAACCCACTACTAATGCCCGAATTTATACAAACGTCTACAAGTAGTACAAATAGTTATGCACTCATAAAACGTTGGATTGGAAAGTTTGTGTGTACCCAGAAGTTTATGAACACTTGCCTGCTCTCTTCAGCTCTCTGTGCTGCTGCTGCTGCTGCTGCTGCTACCTGCAGTAAAAAGTAGTTAGGGCCGTCTACAAATTACTACACCGAAAGAGATACAACAAAAATATTTATTAATTTAATGATTAAATAAGGTAATGTCTCCAAACTTACCCTCAATTATTACTTGTCTCCTGCTAGTTATACTACAGCACTTACTTAAAAAAAAAGTTAAATTAAAAAATATTTTTGTTGCATCTCTTTTCGGTGTTGTTATTTGTAGACGGCCCTAAGCACTCGTCTTACTGCAGCAGCAACAACAGCAGAGAGCAGAAGCCAGCAGGCAAGTGTTATTTACATAAACTTCTGGTGTACTTACAAACTTTCCAATCCATCGTTTTATGAGAGCATAACCTATTTGTACTACTTGTAGACGTTTGGTATCATTTCGAGCATTATTAGTGGGGTAACTTACGAGATACAAACGTGGGTCCATTAGCCCCTGCGCTAAGCTATTCAGCTGATAACACTACTTTACGCTAACTCTCCCAATGTTAGACCCAGGTGAAAAAAGCTTCTGGGGGGGTGTTTGGCTCGAGGTCATGGTGCAAAGGACCCTAGGGTGAATTACTCCGAACCATCACTTTAATAGTGACCAAAACAAGTTTGTGTGTGTGTCTGTGTGTGTTTGTATGTTTGTTGATTTACTACTTCTACTACTAAAACTAATACTATTACTACCACCAATAATTTTAATAAATAAACAAACTTACAAGGTTCAGACAGAGGTGAACATACTGGGCTGAGCTGAGCTTTCTTCAGGAGGTGAGGGTCTCTGCATCTGGACATTTTAAAATACAAAATAATATTAGCATAACATAACACCACTCATCACCAACACCATTGCATTTACTACGTGTAGGCTATTCACATGTATCTACTATTTACATGACCGTAAATACAATCCAGGCAATGTATTATGTGGAATGCATACGTAGCAGATTCTACATTAAGATAGAATAGAATTTGTCAGCAAAATCTTTCAATAGCCTGACGTCTCCCAAGCATGCCACAGCTTTCCACCTCGTAGCACCATCAATATGTTTTCTCTGATGTGTGACATAGTTAAAATGAACTTAAAGCTAGCTACGTGTCAACTTGTGTCAGTCTGTTCAACTTATTCTGTAGGTTCATCACTAGTGATACTGCTTGGTTAAATGGCAACACGTGAGAACGTGCTTCCAAATATTGGTCATCTGTCAAACATTCTTGAATATGTTTTGATCAGGCTAGCTAGCTCCATTTACCAAGCAAGCTTACTAGCTAGTTTCTACCAGCAATGAAACCTCAAGCATTAACAGTCACACAAAACACAATTTTGATTAAACTTTAGAACTAGTGTCTGAGATGAAAATAGATACCTCTATACTGGGCTTTCTTCTCCTCCTCCTCTTTTCTTCGTTTTTCTTCCTGTGCACCAGTTTGGACCTTTTCATTTTTAGACTTGATATTCTAACTAATGTTAGCTTGATCGAGTGTGCCCATTGCCTTGCAATGCAATGCAACCATAACGTCGGCATCGTCCCCCCCCCCCCCCAATACACATATAATATTTTCATTTCAATATATGGGGAGGGGGCGCCATGTTCATTTGTTTTAATGAGGGTTTTATTTCACCAGGGTTTTATTTCATTTTTTATTTCATTAATCAGTGTTGTTAAGAGAAAGATATATACTTAAGGGCACCAATAGATGGTGACCCCCCCCCCCACCAATTTGTCGCCCTAGGCAATCGCCTAGTTCACCTAGATGGGTTGGGTAAAGGGAACGCTAAGGTTCAACTCCATGTTCAAATATATGTTGATGCCTAAAGATTACACCGATGGATTTTTTAACATCTCATTCCAAAACACTACTACTTTATGACAAGGCATTGTTTAATACTGCATTCTGATTATTTCTGTATAACAGACCATTGCTAAGTATAACAGACCGTTGCCATGGACGGAGTTGTAATCATAGACCCTGGCGGACCATTTTTAAATAATAAACATTTTTAAATAAATATTTGTGCTCATACAGAGCTCATACCGCTGATCAGAGAGAGTCTGGAAGGGAACGGGAATCGCTTACAGCGCTAATTGCAACAGTGCAAACAGAGCAGTACTTAGCTCCATGTTTAGCTCACTCATTGGGGCGACCTGACTTTCGTCAGAGAGCAGTGCTCATCAAACATTATATAGGTCAGGCACTGATGTTGGGCCTGGCTCGCAGTCAGCGTTTCAGTTTGTCCCAAAGGTGTTGGATGGGTGTGAGGTCAGGGCTCTGTGCAGGCCAGTCATGTTCTGCACCAAACTGGGAAAACCATTTCTGTATGGCTTTGTACGCAGGGGCATTTTCATGATAAAACAGGAAAGGGCTTTCCTTGAATTCTTGCCACAAAGTAGGAAGCACACCATTGCCTAAATACGTGTGTGCTGACACAAATTAAACTTAAAGAAGAAAATTTGAGCATTTTAAAATTAATATATACTAAAATGATTCTTTACCTGAGGGACTTCTTATTTCTTTCAACGGTCATAGCACAGGTAGCTTGAAATAGCCGGCAGTCACACACTCTCTCTCTCACACACACACAAAGGCACCATGACAGGTCTCAGTAAAGCAGAGAGAGAATTCATAAGAAACCAATCTTTCTGAGAAAAATACACTCTTTGGAAAGCAGTTAGCTGTTAAGTTTAAGTGACCTTGACAGGTGACGCTGTGTAATTCACATCTCACCTTCTCTCTCTCAGTTTAATTCAGCCGGTGGGTAGCTCAGGGTGAAAGCATGAAGGGATAGAGAAATGTTTTTGCTCTGCCTTTTTACTGGAGAAGAAAGCAATGGAAGGGATGCTGTTTATGTGCGTGTTATGACTGTGTTTGCGAACATGTACAGTATTTGTGTGAATGAGCGAATTACTTCTGTATGTATGTAATGTACTGTAAGTAAGTCATCCTCCTTGATTTCCCAAATGGTCCTGCTCTTTGTTGTGGTACATTCAAAGCTCCCAGGTACAATCAACCTGGCATACCATAACTTCTGTGTGTGTGTGTGTGTGTGTGTGTGTGTGTGTGTGTGTGTGTTTTGTGTGTGTGTGTGTGTGTGTGTGTGTGTGTGTGTGTGGTGTAACCTTAATCAGGCTCAGTAGGCTAATTTTCTAAGCTTAGGAAGTTGATCATGGTGGAAAAAGAGCCTAAAACTCTGCTCATCAAACCCAAAAGCCTCAAAATGTAAATGTAATCCCTATCCTCTTCTTTCTTTTTAATCTCTTTCTGTGTGTGTGTGTGTGTGTGTGTGTGTATGAGCAGCCATGGGTGTTTACCAAAGCCATTCATCTCTCTGATCTGTGCATGGCTCCACCTAAGCTCAGCAGGTGTCTTAGCCCGTCTGAACATGCTTTTCGATACATCTGTGCTGCAGAAACATCTCCGCCATTATAATTCAGCAGACAAAGATCGGCTTAGCTTTGAGATTGCCTTTTAGAGGTTGGGGCCCTATGTGATTATATTCTCTGCAGAGCCAGATAGTCACCGTGGTTGACTAACTCAGGCACATTGACAGTTATCATTAATGTGCTCACGTTGGCGCCTGATGTCATGCCCAATCTAAAAGTAATGAATAGCCTGCGATTCTCAGTGTTACTGCTCACTATTAACGACTAACGGAACACAGTGGGGATGCAGCATGTACCCTAGTCATATAATGTTTTATCATTTCAACTGCTGTTTTGAATAAATAGAACAACTGTTCTTTTAGCATGAACAGCAAAACAAAGTGAAACTTCATCAACAACAGAAACTCCGAAGAACAAGATATAGGACAGCACTTTTTGATTAAGAAGTGAGAGGTGCAATGCTGAGTTGTAAGGTTTTATTGGTAACATTGTGGCCCAAATGTTCTCACCCTTTTGCTGGTGCAGTCTGAAGTTTGAAGACTTCATTACCAGGAAGTCTTGTCAGGCCCTGACAAATCTGTGTTGCTTTATACTGACAGCAACAAAAGGGATGAAAGAGGTGAAAGATCTAATGTTGGTGAGTCCTAGTTTCCCTGTCCACAGTGCTAACCTTGCGCTTTTTAGGAGACAGTTTTGGAATATGAAGAGTTGAAGCTTTAGCGTAAAATCCAATTAGATTTCTACATGGGAAAATAACAATTGGCAGTTTATAAAGTCAGATATTATGTGACTGTTGTGTTTGATTTATATTAGGCAGAGCATCTGTTAGTGTTCAGTAGTGTTCAAACAAGCAAAACAAGTGAAGCTTGACCTACTTTGAACATGGCATGATAATTGCCAATTGACATGCCTATTATAGAGCACCTGTTATTTCGAGAACCAACTGAATGGTTTTCTGAAAATGATGCAAAAAGCAAAAAACAGTGGTTTCTGATTCTAAGGAGGATAACATCTTGTGGGTTTGATGGTTTAGAGAGGGGACAACACCAGGCTCTAAATTCAGCATTAGATCTCAGACCATTGCACCATTTATTGAACGTCTTGAATAGGTTACAACAGCTAAAGCTGCTGTTGGCAGCAAAGATCAAGAACATGGGTCGGCACTGAGCATCAAAACTTGACCACTGAGGAGTGAAGTCATCATAAAAGGATCAGTGTCTGACAAATTTCTGTAACTTTGTGAAACCAACAATCCGAAAAAACCACGCCTACTGATGTGGGGAGGTAAGAAAGTAAGCAAGGTTAGAGCTTTTAAATGTTGCTGAAATACGTGCCAAAAGAGATAGGATGAAAGGCATTGACAAAGAAATAGTTGTATTTGTATCTTGTAGATAACGGACTATTTAGCTGTCAGAATAATAGACCGTCTGACCTATGGCATGGCAGCTCAGCTGCATGTCCCTTTATAGTCTTTCTATAGCTTTATATAACGTCCGACTTATCGTGCTGCATGCTGGATAAAGTAAAAGTCACGTTCCTTGCCTTCATGCCCGCAAACACAGCAATAAAGTCTCTGTAGTCCAGTGTTTGCGAAATCAGTCGCGCTCTCGTGTAGCTGACATTCTCCCGGCTCCTTGCTCGCTTGCACTCTTGCAGGCAGCGCTAACGTAACCATGGTAACGCCATGACATTACAAATGAAAAGAAATTTTTTTTGGATTCGAGTCAAGAACAGGCATGAAAAAATAAAGAAAAACAAAAAAAACCTGTTTGATTGCAAACCAGGCAGGCGCGAGGCCCCCAGAGGCGCGAGGCCCCCAGAGGCGCGAGGCCCTGTGCGTTTGCACAGTTGGCACAACCCACGTGACGGTTCTGCAACCAAGTGCAACACTATTCTACGAAAGGTCGTTCAAAAGTATGCACTATTGATGATGGCAGGCTTCTCACCCCGCCTTCGAGTGTGGCCATTCAGAACACATTTAAGCACTTGCCCACCCCCGCAGTCAGACAACACATCATACAAGGTTATTCTTTTTGTTTTTAAGATTAATTTTTGGGCTTTTCCGCCTTTCATTTTTGACAGGACAGATTGGTGAGAAAGGGGAGAGAGAGGGGGAAGACATGCAGGAAATTGTCACAGGTTGGATTCAAACCCTGGACCTCTGCATCGAGGCATAAACCTCTAAATATACGTGCGCCTGCTCTACCACTGATCCAACCCGGCCACTTACAACCTTATTCTTTTTCAGCATTCCCCAGTGTTTTGGGCCTCCGATACCCAATGAAAGAATGTTTCAAAGGCATGGCTTGGTTGGACACCCTCAGCATGATACATGAACCATGCTACAAAGAACATTGCAGTAAGTTTCATTGGCCCAGTTGCCTAAACAATCCTGGTCCTCAACCCTATCGCCATCATTGGGATAAGATAGAAATGGCTAATGCAGCATCACTGTTCAGCCAAAGCATTTATGGCAATGCACATTGCAACAAACATCTTGTAGAATATTGTCAGGATACATTCATGCAACTCTGAAGGCCAAAGGAGGCGCAGCAACACGAAACCAGTTAAGTGTACCTAAGAAACTAATGAGCCAGTATGAGTAAATTGATGTGCTCTCTGCAGCATTCATCTTTGTCGCATACCCTATTTCTCTTTCATTGAGGCATTCAGCTGAAAGCAGAGAGTGAGAGAGTTGAGTGAATGGTGAAATAAGAGAGCGAGAGAGTGACAGAGAAAGTAGGAGATGCTGTATATACAGTAAAGCTGAGAGTGACAGAGGGAAACAAGAATGCGAAGAATTTAAAAAAGAAAGTTGTGATAGCGGATGATTGACATCAATGACAGATCGCAATGGATGAACAGATGGGCAGGGGGAGAGAGTAGAGGAGGTGAGTTTGAGTGAGTGTGTGTGTGTGTGTGTGTGTGTGTGTGTGTGTGTTTGTGTATTTCTGTGTGTGTACATAAGAGATGGCGGGAAAAAGGGGGTATTCATGACAGGAGGAGGTCAAAGGCTTAGTGACATCTTAAGTGAGACAGACAGCAATTAGGTTTATTGACACTGTGTGTGTGTGTGTGTGTGTGTGTGTGTGAGAGAGTGTGTGTGTGAGAGAGAGAGAGAGAGAGAGAAATAGAAAGGTTGTTATGAAGACTGACAGGCTTAAGCCATGACAGTGTAGTTTAAAATACAATGGCTCCAGTATTGACTCTGTGTGTGTGTGTGTGTGTGTGTGTGTGTGTGTGTGTGTGTGTTGTTGTGTGTGTGTGTGTGTGTGTGGGGGGGGAAAGAGAGAGAGAGAGAGAGAAGAAAAAAAAAAAAAAAAAAATTTTCTGCAGAGATATTGACAGTTATTTTATTTGTCAATATAAGCGTTGAATGGCAGCTTTGCCACTGTGTGCTGCAGTGTGTGTGTAGTGTGTGTATACCTACAGTATGGCTATTGTCTAACTGTGCAAACCTGTGTGTACAAATTCTACTTGCTTTTCTGTGTCTGCTGACTCAGCAGGATAGTTGTCAATCTCATCGGCACAAATTCCTGCGTCCTCAACTGTTCCATGCGTCATTTTCTGTTGCTAATGCACAATTTATTTCTTTTTTAAACCCCATTTTTAGCTCTCTGGGTTTGTCTTCGCGTTGTTTTGTCTCCAATTTCAAAGGTGTGGAGCCTTGCTTTCATTCCAGCTACTTGTCAAGAGTGAGCGTGGAGTGTTTATCAGACCAAAACAGTCGCCTGTCATTTACTTAAAAGCCAAATCAATCATCCAAAAATAAGCTGAAGTCTGTCCTCCACTGGGAACTGACACATGAGAATGAAAACGGCTTTTTATAGTGAAATTATCTGACGGAGCTGTCAATCGAGAAGGAAGAGGGTGTGTGAGAGCTAAAGATGAGTTGAGAATGTCCTTTGAATCTTAAAGAATCTTAAGAAATGTATTGAGATAAAAAAGGTAGTGATTATTATATAAAACTCATTGTAGCTTTCCCATTTAAACCTCTTTTTTATATATCATGTCATTTTTGTTCATTATTGAGTCCTAAACGTCCTCTATTCGTAAAAAGATGAACATTTACCTGTAGCTCAGTTGGTAGAGGGTCAGGCATTAACTGTTGGGATGACAATGATGCCTGGCTCTACATACCAGCGTCATTGAGCTGGAAAATGAAAATGAATTCCTCTTAATGTGTGTGGGGGAAAGAAATATAAATTGCTTTTCTGTTTTCAATACAAATATCCTTCAGACGCATGCACGTTATCTTTTCTTTGTTTTCTTTTAACCGTTTTTTTTTTATTATCAGATTTGACATGAATGATTTTTTTTCCTCCTTATAGACATCCACTTACTTTTTCAAATGAGTACTTTTTGAAAAGTAGCATCAGCAGCATATTGCACAAGCCTAATTGAACTTGCTAAACTGCGTAAAGTTTTAATTCACGAAAGAACAACTCTGAAATTGTAAAGAGATTAGATTAGATTTATACGTGGCGGCTTTGTTATGGATCTCCTGATGCCATGTTGCGAGGTGGTTTATGGATTTTACCATTTTCTCAAGTTCCTAGCTGTGAGCTGAATTAGTTGAGTACTACTGCATGTTAATCTATTGCTAAACACACAATGGTGCCTGGTTTCTGCTGCTTTTCTCCAGTTTCTCAACCAGCCAAGATGCCAGCTTTAGCGGCTTGGACTGCCGCTGCAGCAGTTGGGCTCCACGTGATGACTGCTTTTCTCCTTTTTGCCCACATATTTACTGACACAATGACAGACAAAATGTTGTTGCTATGCAGTGTTCACACATTTACCAACAGTTAACAGTCACAGTGTTAAACCCTGCTGGGAATGTGATAGACATGGCTGCCACCAGAGGCTGAGGCGTGTGTGGGCGTGACACTGAGACCCAAACATGCATCATACCTAGCCCGCTCCCACACCTGAACAACAATAAACTTATTCCTTTTTTTTAAGAGCAATATAGGGACCCTATGTTGCACCCGGCACAGCACAGCACAAAGCCCGACGCAAGA
Source organism: Perca fluviatilis (assembly GCF_010015445.1). Lineage (NCBI taxonomy): Eukaryota > Metazoa > Chordata > Actinopteri > Perciformes > Percidae > Perca > Perca fluviatilis. The sequence goes on from NC_053112.1 coordinate 11,209,687, forward strand.
GTCTTTGCTAGTTTAATACTGACGCAGTTGTCGATTTCCCATCCAGCGCCCGCGTCGTTTAAATAGCAAGTGCACCTGCGCCCATCTGTGCGCCCATGGGTCTTACAGGGAGGTGTGTTCAGGTGCATTCTTGACGTATTGCTAACTTGAGGCAGCGGAAAGTGATCGCGCCATTGACCAACAAAAACCTGGTCTAATGTCAGTAACGCAGCATTTCATTGTTATTTTAACAGCGCATAAGTAAAATGCACCTAGGCTCGTGCACAGCGCATGCACACTATGCTTGTTATACACACACAGGGACGCGCAGCAGCTGGTAAGAAAGCTCAATTGTTTATTTAAAAGTGCATTCATGGGGATTTTTAATCACATTGCATTTTACCAATGTTTTTTTTTTCTGTTTTCCGAGCTTTCACTTCACGCACAAGCGGATCAGTTTCTTCTCCTGAAAATCTCTCCTTCCTGCACACAAGCACGCAGGCACCCACGCACACAGGCTGGCAGGCATGCAGGCACTCACACACACACACACACACACACACACACACACACACACACACACACACACACACACACACACACACACACACACACACACACACACACACACACACACACACACACACACAAACAAATATCCAGAATAATTTTCCTGATTGCAGTTCATTCGGCGGTCTTCCACTCTTTGTTTGCTAAAATCCACAGTAGCCTATATACTGGGAAAGGCTTCATCACAGTTTTTGGCAATCAGGAAACTGGCTCCGTTTTAGTGATATTCCACCACATATTGTTCCTCCAGGTGCCAATCAGTGATTTAGCTGAGCAGTGGGCACAATAGTCCGCAAAATAGTCTATCAGTGAGTCTGAGGGAAAGCCAAGTGGCAATCATCCCTGACAACAGTGATCAGTGGAGGCTGAACGTCATCCAACATTTACAGTGTGTGAGAGCAAGTTCTCATCAGCCACGTTAGGCTTTAAGGTTGGTTTATTTTATACATGAAACAAAACGTTACACCCGAGATATATAAACTGCGTTAGCAACACCAAGGTTATGGAATCAGTCACACGATTAAACTGATGTCAAAATAATGCATGAAAGTGGTTACAAATGTATGTGCAAATACTGTAAAGTGAATAGTAAAGGATAAAATGAGTCTTGGCTACCCTTCTGAGTTTGTATGTTCTCCCCGTGTTAGTGTGGCTTTTCTCCGGGTTCTCCGGCTTTCTTCCGCAGTCCAAAGACCGTTATGTCTTTATCTTGAATTACCACATGCCCATGTAGGTTTGAATGCCTGGCTGTGTCTATGTGTCTGCCCTGTGATTGACTGGCGACCAGTCCAGGGTGTAGCCGCCTTTGCCTAATGTCACCTGGGATCGTCTCCAGCCTCCCTGCGACCCTGAGTAGGATCAGCAGTTACAGATAATGGATGGGTGGAAAATGAGTCACTTCACACCTGTGACCTCACAGCGGCTGTATATCTCAACTGTTCCCATAGTGACACATAGTTTAGACCAATGTAACCGCTTCTTTCACCTGTGTTCTCTCAACGTAGTGACACAAAAAACAAACATTACCTTAAACTGCAGCTGACAGCAGGGTTTTCTTTTCTGTCTCCACCACATGGACTTGATGCTTTTAAATGACTCCGTGGGAATTTCATCTGACAACATTGGCATCGCCTCGAAAGGCAGAATAGTTAGAACAAAATTAAATTCAATAAGGCAGATGAGATAAATACTCGGAGAGTGTCTCACACAGCACTTACCCACCCCTTTAATTTCCTCTCACACACACAAAGTAGACCGCAACACAAAAGGAAATTGTGCAAATGGGTTCCTCATAGAAAGCAGACAGGGTCAGGTGTGTTTGTTATGCAGGAGACGAGTGAAGCGCTGAATTGTATTGAAACGGCAGGAGGCCACTGGAGTTTATTAGATTTTTTGGTGGAGCTGTCCGTGGTGCTGAACAAGGATCGAGACAAGCTGAAGCCAGCAGCAGATCTGTTCTCTGAACACCATACTGCTGGAGAGGAAAAAAAAGAAAACAAAAACAGAAAAAGAAAACAAAAACAGAAAAAGAAAACAGAAAGAAACGGCCCAAGGCTATTTGACTTGGGCTTACTGTTGAGCTTTGTCTACAGGTGTAAGCCTTTTCCCGTAATTTAATCTGTCACAACTGAGCACAAGGTTGGCTAGGCACAACAGTTTCTTTGTCTTTTCAATTATTTTGTCATTCCGTACAATGTACTGTAATTGGTCAAGTAGCTCCTTCGCGGTGTTAAAACTTAACACATAGGAAATACATGCACAGAATAAAGAGTTAAATAAAGTCAGCAAGCTGGCATGTTTGTGAAAAATGGGCCATTTGACATTGGTTTGTGGGATTCTGGGAAGGTTTTCTGCCCCGCTGGGGACTGTTTCATGGTCAAACAGATTCAGTTTAGAAGTCTCAGTTTTTTTTTTTTATGTCACTCTGTATTTCTTTTTTAAAACACATGGAGGGAGATATTTAGTCACATTTTTATGAATGTTTTATACTAGTGAGCTGTTAGCCTGGCTGCCAGTTTCTAGAAGGTTTACCCAAAGACTGGATTGGTTAGGACATATCTTTTTATTTTGCTCTAGAACCAAGAAAATATCGTCTAGAATATATATAAAGAGGGAATAACAGTGGACAGGATGTTGGAAGTCTGACAATTTCTGTGAGGATAGATCCCAGTTTAAGAGCCTCAGAGCCAGTTGATACGAGGCAATTTTGGGCCCGAGACTACCCATTTAAAAGCCAATCAGTCGGTAAAACTGATCAAAATTCCCATGCCTTTATATTATGCTTGTTGATGCCCTAGTTTCCACCCATAGTCCAAACACTCTTCAGCTCAGGTGGACTTGAGACTTCTAACTGCCCACAGGGATGATTGTGAATGTTTGCATGTCTGCGTTAGCACGGTGATGGACTGGTGGCCTGTCCAAAGTGTCCCTCTGCATTTCAACAAATAGCCTGTAGCTACCCGGGACCTTTAAAGACAGAAGAAAGAATAAGTTGGAAGAGACTATGAATAAATGAAGGCTGATGTTCTGAAAAGTTTCCCAGCAAACTGGAGCATTCACAGCTGAGTGTGAATGTGTCTTTGTCCAAGGTGCTGAAAATCTTCACGGCCAGATGAGCTCAGCTTGGCAGACATCTGTCCATGGTGCTGAAATCAAGCGACAAGCTCTCCGACACGAGACAAGCAGCCACAGATGTGGCCAGTCAGAGCGTGAACAGAGAAGGCATGAAAGCCTGCTGTAAAACGCCCGCTGTAAAAAAAACTGCTACTACTTAAGAACAACAATTAGGTTTATTTGCAAGTGTTAGCTCTTTACAGCAACTACAAATTTAAATATACATTATACATTTGTTGGCCATTGTGGAATATGTATTATATGACATACTAAGTGTTATTTTAAAAATGTGATGTCTTTTTAATTTAATTTACTTTCTGCTTACTTTCTGCTTCAGTGATTCTTGATTTTTATCTACTCTAATATTTAATTGAATAAAAAAATTATATGTGTGTTATATGTCTGTTATGACATTCCTGTTAAGGACATTTTAGAATAGATCTCGTTTTCAATTACTCAATATTCACCGTGTCCTTTTATGATACTGCGAGCCCCTACCTGCTTGCGTATTTAAAAACGTTGTGGAAGAATGCATCAGTAAAATGTCTAAAAAGTAAATGCTCCCATGCATTTGTTTTGCCAAAATCCTCCGATGCAATCTTAGCCATTAGGAGACAAATGAGGACAGAGCCCAGACAGAAGAGTATTTTCACGGCCACTATTCAATCGCACAGCATTCGGTTTAAATGCTGTTTCAATTATCTAGGGCTGTGCGAGGGAAGGATGTGTGTGTGTGTGTGTGTGTGTGTGTTTGTATGTGTTTGTGTGTGTGTGTGTGTGCTTGATACATTTGTGATGAGGAAAAGAGAAATTCCTGTCCTGTCCAGTTAAATGTTCCTGTCCACTCTTCTCCATCCTCTTTACTTCAGTCAGCCCTCGTTCTAGTTTGTGAGGAATTTGAGGTTGCTGTCATGCATCTAAAGGCAGATATTCTAGCAGTGTGTGTTCATTTGTGTGAGCGTATGATAAATGAGCAGGAAGAATACCTTAGACAGTACATGTAATTGTGGCTTTGTCTCAGACTTTGTACTTTTTTTTGTTTGCTTCCCTTTTTGTTTAAGCATCTCCAAGTGAGCGTGTGACTGCAACTCTGTGTGTGTGTGTGTGTGTGTGTGTGTGTGTGTGTGCTTGCATATGTGTGTGTTTGCGTATATAAGTGAGTCTGCATGGCTGTATGATCCAGTTCAATCTGTATGTGAATCCTTGCCAAGTCACAGATATAAATAAACCATAGCTATGTGTGATTTCCTGGCTGAAGCGAGCCTCGTGCTCTGGCAGATGTAGCTGGCAGCTGAAGTATGCCTCTGGGTGCGTGTGTGTATGCTGTGCGAGTCGTTTGGTTAAGGGACTATAACTTCATGTATGCAGCCATTTTGCTTTCTTGGAATGTGTGTGTGTGTGTGTGTGTGTGTGTGCGCGTGTGTGATGGGTGAGCTGGGCTTTACGTAAGCACTTAAGTGAAATTCTGTATTCTTTGCAATTGTGCCTTTCAGTCTATATGAAGTGAAAGTACACAAACACACACACACACACACACACATCCAAATCCAAATTTGTTGCTCCCAGATTGATATTCAGCAGGAGCGTGTGCTCAGCAGTGTGCAGCTTGCTAAATATTCAGTGCTAAACACTTTGTTATTGGTCTGCTAACTCATCTGTACCTGCCAAAGATGCACACATGAAAACCAACTGAGTGGAGTGAAGCTTTGGGCTGTGCTGAAGCCGCACTTGGCATTTGAAAGAAGACTATGTTGAATATTTCTCATTGCTTCAACAAGGATGAGCAAGGATCCAATATGTGACTTCCCATCGGAAGTAAAATGAGTAAATGTCCATACAGTGGTGTGGTTATTTCAGTTCTGCTGACAGCTCTAGTAGTAGGGAAATCTGTGAGAAATCACCAAAAAAAAAAAAGATAATCTTTTCATATCGGGTGGAGTGTTCGTGAGACACAGAGGGAGAATATAGGCATATGGTGAATTAACAGGGATTTGGATGCTGCTCTGTGCTGTAGTTCCACCATATGACAAAGACTGGTGGAGCTTTACCTCGACTTTTGTCAAATGTAGCCTTACATTTTCGGCACTACAGTAAGTGAACTATGATCAAATCAATCTTACAGCAACAGTGCTTAATGTGCTATTAGTTTATATCAGATATAATGTGTTTGTTTGATGTTAAAGGTCCCATGGCATGACAATTTCACTTTATGAGATTTTTT